>NC_031778.1:19804026-19937397 GCF_001522545.3 Parus major | reverse complement strand
TTGCTTTTGCTGGGATTATTTTACCCAACCAAAGTTACAAGTGTTATTTAGCACATATTTATTGACTATAAATTTATCTTTGGTGCCTAGATTCTGTATTAAACATGCTATTCATAAACAGAGGAGATTGAGGGTCATTTTATTTAGGAATAAGGAACTGAATTCCTGAAATAAAAAGTACTGCCAGAATCCTATTTCCAGCTCCCTGCAAACTTTGCCTGAGAAGTTGTTGCTAAGGAACACCATGAAGTGTGCAGCTGCTCCAGAGCAGCTCCTCCTTCACCCTTCATGGCATCTTCAAAATATAAAAGGTTCTGGGTTTTACCAATATTTTCAATAGGTGTCTGTGTCCCTACTGGATTTTTTAGGGAATGGACACAGAGATTCTGGATGTTGTACAGATAAATAAATTGCAGCCCCTTTGGAAACACAGTATTGTCACTTTTGTTTAAAAATCAGGTTTTGTGACTCAGATTGTTGGAACAATTCCCCTGATCCAAAAAAATTACATTTCCAGCTTCCAAAATCCATTCTTATTGGTTTGATGCATGAGCTGAAAGAACAATTGATTGACACCAAGATCGGTAGGCAAAGATTGAGCTAATAGAATCAGATTAATGGGAACATATGGTAATTACAACTGTGAAAAAACAACTTAGGATTTATAACGTTGCCTTGGGGCACATAATCAGATGTGTTATCAATGAATAATTAGAGTTGATAAAAATCATCCTGTATGTATAGGGTTGCTGTGCATAGCTACAGATGTGTGTTAAATGAAAGAGTTATTGGAAGTTTCCTGCCTAAAATATGCATGACATGTAAGAACATTGTTTGTGATAACAAAAAATTCAAATCAATTCCTGCAGAATGCTTCATGGCAGGAGATCAAAGTTTATGTATGCTTGTCATTAATAGTCCATAAAAGATTAATTTTGTGCCCTTTATTGCATTATATTAATCACTTTCCCTAATATGTGTGTTATGAATGAATATTCCTGTAGCAGCTGGTAAAATACTGGTATGTTAATAATGGAAGTAAAAAAAATAACTTTATGGATATGAAAACCTGCATTTTGCAACAGATTAAAAAAAAGCAGCATGTGACAAAATAGAAATAGGAAATACCTATAAAATTACTACATAAAATTAAAAATGCAGTTCCTGAGGAAAAGTGTTTCTGAAGAGCCAACGTTTTGGGAAGATCAGATCCTTTTGTCTCCAATATTTCCATTCCTCCAGTATAAAGTAGAGGCTCACAACCCATTCAGAAGTATTGTGGAAGATAGACACAATTGTGTGTGTATATATATATATATATATTTCATATACAGACAGCTTTGCCCTGAAATGGTGAGAGAAAAAAATCTAAAGGGAAGGGATGTGATGCAATGACAATGACTAAAGAGTTCCCATTTTAACAGCAGATAAATTGCTGTTAGTTATTCTCCAAATTTATTTAGGAAAAAATAGGTAATTTGTTTTCTTTTGAAGTTGCTGTGACTGGAAAACAAAAAAAAAAAAGAATTTGTCTGAGGTATCCCTATGCAAAAACATGGTATTGAGTGTTTGTGCAAGGGCTGTCCATGGGAAAGTGTAGGATTGGTGTCTTGTTTGAGTTTCCATGTGTTTAGACTTAGGTGTAGAACAAGGTCCTGTAGCTACTCCTGAGAAATTCTTTTACTGACATGAGTGATAAAAGCTTTAATGTCATTTCTGTAATGCAGCTGGGACTGGAACTGGACTGCTGCAGCTTTCAGAAAGAGATGCAAATGATCCTAAGCCTACCTTCAGCATCATTTAGATTCCCATAATCTTAAGGAATACGAGTCTTTAGCTTCCAAATATATCCTAGCCTTTAATTATATGCAAAATTCTGGGAACGTGAGACCCAGAATTCAGTCCTGCAAGATTGCTGTATCTCAGGTTTTTCTAACTTCTTCTTAGGGCTCTTTGTCATCACCATGTCGTAAAGATTGAATTTCCCTGTGCCAGGCTGTGGGTGATCCCTGGTGTGACAATGTCACAGTCTCATCACAGGACTGTCCTGGAGCTGGACTGAGGTTTTAGTGGTCCTGAAGTGGTCAAGTACAAAGACACAGAATTCAAGGATCTCCAAACAGAATCCATTGTACAGGAATAGTTCCTGTATGAAATCTCCTAAATGTTCAAGTACAAATGAACAGTCATAGGAAAAATAAAAAAAATCAAATAAAAAGAGTGAAGGAAACTTAGAATGTAAAAATCACACTGAACTCATACTCTTCTTGTAATTTGACACAGGAACAGTCTTGGAATGGTATACACAAATCAAATTCTGGTAGTGGATCTCATTTGACAGAGGCAATCGTGTTCTAATGTAGGGATCAACAAAATTAAAATAATAATTGACTTTACTGAACAGCTGTGCTCTTTAGAGCTGTCCACTGCCTTACATTAAGTGCATAGATCCTTTTATTTTTATATTTAAGATCTCAACAAGGTGAAAACCACAAGTCCTTCATTTTTCATGCTCCCATCATCTCTTCCTGCTGTAAATTTCATTCTGTTCTCAGAGTCTGCATTGAAACGTGTCTGGAAAAAAATATTCCTTGAGACAGTTGAGAACAGTTTTGTTTCTACTTGTTGTGATATCCACACCAAAAAAAAAAAAAAAATTAGAAAATAAAATAGGAAAATTTTTGCTTCTACAGCAATTTGAACTCTACCTTTAATTACAATTTTTGTGTCTTCCGAAATCCTGCGATACTGGTGGTGCTAATGCGGTTGTTTACTCCATTGGCTACTTGATTAAGCCTCATTTTAATCATAGTTACAGTGATATTCACCTCTTCTAAATAATGTCATTATGATTTAAACCAGGAATTAGTAAACAACTCACAGCTGTTGTGCAAAATTTTTGTATAGTAATGCATATTCATGAATATTTCATACATTAATGCTTATTAATCTGATTTTTGCAGACAAACAACTAAATGATAGTTTGTAACTTGATGTTTGGCAAATAATGCAGTTTGTTTTTCATGGCTGGTGTCAGTGATGTATGAATCTCCCTACATTTACTTTGTCACTAAACATCACAAAAAGCCTCTTTGGAGAATCTTTAAATATCATTGAGGCAAAAGTTTTGTTGTTTTGTGCTCGGTATGGAAGGGCTAAAGAACCAGGGTCACAAACTGTAGAACAGGTCCCCAAGGGCTTCATTTCTCTTCCCAAATATAGCAGAAGCTTCTAGACTCTTCTCATGGAATCTGTTCTTGGTTTCAGTGGAGATACCAGTAGCTGGAAGCAATTTTTATTTCTTCCAATTATTCAATTTCTTTCAATTTCAATTCTATTCTTAGCGCCATACCATGAAACAGATTTTCTTTCCTAATGTATAAATTTAAAGATATAACCTGATCCACCCTCTTCTGAGGCAGTTACACCATATGATTTCCAGGACATGCAAATCTAGATCATTCTTTTGTACCAAAATTTAATCTCTATTACTTAAACTGTCAGCTATTTGCCTCATGTATGTGTAAAATATGGAATTATATTTTTTTAACCTTTCATCTTTTCAGCACATTTAGATGGTGCTGCCCTGGCTCCTCTTGTTCTGGTCCCATTTTAACAACAAATATCTTCTTGGAGTCTGTTTAGAGGATGTTTTCCAAACCTGTGGATCAACTGTGCCTTTTGTGGAGTGCTCAGGTTGGGCTGTGTGGGCTGTTCTGCAGCACTGGAATTAATGGGATGGAAACCTGAGCTTGTTTTTCCTAGTCTTAGCCATATAACCCATTATGATGGTTTAGTCTGATACACCTGAGGTGTGTTGCACTCATGATTCATTGTAGTTCTGATATTTGGGGGCCTTTTTAATTTAATTTTTTGCAACAATGGAGGCCCAACCATCCCTTTGCTATCTCGTGTGTGTGCAGGTGGTTATTTTTGCTGAAAGTGTACAAATTTATGGTTTCTTCTGGAATTGTGTTCTGTTGTTTCCTTCTGTCAGACTTAAACTGCATTTCTTCATTTTGGTTCTGAAAGTGTAAAGCGTGATTGTGTAAAGATAATTTCTGAAGCCAGAAGATGAAATTAAAACTTCCCTTCCCACCTGTAAGATATGACTGACTTTGAATTGAAATAGCCTGGCTCACTGTCATCTTTCAAGTGTTTGTAGGTAGTTTTAGAATTTTGATTACTTGAAAATCAATAAAGGGAAGCAGGTTCACATGTTCTGCTTTCTTGAAAAAGAAAAAAGGGTTTAGGTTTACTGAACACTTAGTGTTTAGTAACTTTACCTTTCTTCCACAAGTACCCAGAGGATGTGGATCCAATTAGGTTCTCACTGTATGTTTTCTCTCAAGTGGCAGCTAAGGAACATTTGGAACCCTTGACTTAAATGAATTGTTGATCTGGCATAGTTATACAGCTGACATTATGGGTTTTATTCTATTTTTCCTGGGGAGCTTGATGTGAACAGCATCACCTTTAAGGTTTTATTCAGTGCTGTATCAGCCCTGAGGGGGAACAGGACCATTATATCAATAAATTTAATTTAGATATAACTAGATTTTGTTGGGTGGTCAATAAGCAGAAGATGTTATGCAGATCATGAGGGCTTCTTTGATACTGGTTTTGGAACTAATTTCATTTAGGGCAACTCCAGTGAACTTGAAAAGGAATAAAGCTTTTCCTTAAGATGTTTCTGCTTAATGCTCACTTATCTAGCAGAACTAGGGATCCTGTCCTGGAAGGAATTAGATTTTTGTTTTTAAATCACAATAATTTGATAGAGGAATTTTGCATTTCATACCGAGGATATAGGTCAGGCTTCACTGAAGTCTATAAAATCCTGTAAGTTTTCAATGGATATAGAAGAAACTTCAGCTTGACTAGTTAGGTTTATATAAAAGCCCCTAGAAGAGGGAAGCAAGTGGAAAGGAGGAGTAATATGCCTAAATTGGAGCATCTTTTACGCTTTTTAAGAAGTTTTTGGGCACCATGAGCTCTCAAGTTAGGTCACCATATGGATTGTACATCCTTTACCTCTGAAGAGCATAAGGCAAATCCCTACCCAACTAGCTGTTTATTGATTTGGGTTTGCAGGCTGGCACAAATTCAAACCTGAAGAAGAAAGTTCTTTCATGACTTACTTTATGCTCCTGATACACTTCAGGGTGTGTTGTGTGTATACATAATTCTACTCTTGTAGAATTTTTCAGTAGCCTTTTAATAATAATTTTGTTATCTAGAGCAGCCTGTCTGCAAGTTCCTCAGCTTGTCTGTGGTTTGTGTGACTTAAATGGTGATCTCTTGTCCCTTATTCCAACTGTACAGAACAGGATTTTGTCCCTACCAGACAGAGTTTGTCCCTGTCTCTAGACAGAGAAACTGCATTTGCTGACATCTGTCCAGTTATTGGTAGTTTCTATGCTGTGGAACAAATTAATTGTTCTCACCTAGTTATTAACAAACCCATTTATGTATCAGCTGATGGGTTTTGGTGCAGGATTTGTTTTGCTCAGCTTTGTTAACCTCTCCTGTAGCTCTGTGTGCAGCAGTACACTCATGGGCTTCCAGCAGCTCTAGGAAGGGTGCATGCCCTTGCCAAGTGCTTAAAAAGATTTTCCTTTTCACTTTACTGATGGATGTGTTATGAATTTGGGATTGGATCAAAAAGTTACTAGTCAGGATCCTTTACGTTATAGTTTTTCAATAATTTATAGCATTGCTCTCCTCATCTGCCTTCATTTTCCTATTTAAAAGATTGGAAACTCTGAATGAAAGTGCTGGACTTTTCTCCCCCTGAATTTTAATTAAAATATCTAACAAACTTGCAGTCATAACATTCCACCTGTAGTATTGCAAGGAGGTGTTTTAAAAGAGAAAAATTCTGCTTAGTTCTGGTGTTTGAAAACCTTTATGAAAAGTCACCAATGAGACTGGTGAATATAGAATGGAATTAGAGGGCCTAGGATTGCTTACAAATGAAGAATATAAGGTATTAAACTTTTTTCTTCTTTCATTCAGTCCATTAATGTTGGCAAGGACCCCTCGAAATTCATTCATGTTTCCATCCTTGAAACACTTGTACACAGAACAATGAGTCCATTTAGCAATTGAACAGCCAAGCTCTGCACATTATTTCTTATACTCTTACTTCATAAACTATTCTTTCCATTTTCATAATAATTTACTTCTCAGTTCTCCTTTTGCCTTATAGTTTTCTCATCTCTTCCTTGTATATACATAGCTGGAAATAAGAGTTTGGTTTTTTTTGCAATTATGTTGCTGCTCTGTAAAGAGGGAATAGTTCTTTTAATGTGTCATGTGCTGCTGCATCTTTCCAGCAACCATTTGGAAAGGAAAAATGCTCATCTGTAGTTACAGAATATCATTATGGACAGTTAGAGTTTGCAGTATATATCTTTCTCCCCAGTGAGAAAAGTGTCTTGACTTATTTTTCTATGCTTTTTCTAAAAAAAGTGAGGCAACTACAATGAATAGTTGTAAAGCTTAATAGAGACTCTCCAGGATCAATGGATTTAATGGTATTTTTCTTTTTTCTTGGGTTTTTGTTTTTTAATATGTAAATAAGTAGGAAACTTCTTGCAGCTGCTTTTGATAGCTTTTGGTGTCACCAAGGAAATATCAACATTTTTATGATGTGTGACCTATATACAATGAAAAGGTGACATTACAGCTATTCTCCCTGGAAAGCTTGAGCTGTGTAACAGCTATACCTTCAAGATCCAATGAATAATTTTCATAAAAAGTGTTTATGGGTAGTTAGCCATTGTGAAGTTAGTCATATCAAAACAGCAAAAAAAACCAAAACCCAAACTATACCTATTGCCATATAGAACTTCAGGAATTCTGCCCCACATATATGTCCTGTCTACAATATCACTGCAACAAAGTCCAAAGTATCAGGGTCAGCAGCACTGCCCCTTGGAGAAACCACTACATCACATATAAACCTATTATTCTTTATTATTCTTTAAGTGTGTTCTTTAACTTCTGTAGTGTTTTTTCTGGAGTCTGTTGTAGTATCTTTTGGTCAGTAGATGGTGCAGCAGGTTACAAACATGTTGATTTTCCTATGTGACATAATTTTGACCAGTACTTGAGTCAATAATATAAAGTTATTGTTAGGAGATATTGAATTCATATTAGTAAATTCAGATGAAATTCATTAGGCTTTAAGTATGATGAGTTATTTTCAAAATTCATAAATAATGCCTAAGAGTAGCATTGGACATAAATTAGCAAATGTACAGCATCATAAGAAAACATGGATAAAGTGAAGGAGCATGTCCAATAAAGTGGATAGATAAAACTTTACTGATATACAGAAAATGGATTTAACTTTCTCTGGAGAGCAATTCTTCTAGAAAAAAACTTGGATTAGCAACCATTGCTGCTGGCATGAATTGTATCAGCTCTGCAGGGAGTTATACCAAAATGACTTCAGTTTATTTCCTCCTATATGCACAGCCCTGTCAATCATTTACACTGGTGAGCCCTGGAAAAAAGGAAGTTAGTTAATCTGTTACCCAACACCAACCCAAGCCATCCTATGATTCTGTGTTGAAGAGCACTGCAGAGAGATGCTGCTGCTTGATTGAATCTTAAATTACATGAAAAGGCCCTTATGGTGTACTCAAGCATGAACTCAAGAACTTGCAAGTCAGTTTGGTATTTAAGACTCAAACACATCATTTAGAATCTACTGAAGTTCAGCGTCTCTGCCTTGTTAATTAAAGCTTTGTTCTCCACCAGCCACATCTGTACTGAGCCAGCTTTTCATCTCCTCCGTGCAGGGGAGCAGTGCTGCCTGTAAGATGTGTGATGTACTCAGTGGAGTTGGAATTTTCCTTGTCTGAGCTGTCACAGGCTGTGATGTGACCCCAGGACAGTTTCTGCTGCAGACACCACTATGGGATGTGGAGGCATTTGATTCCTCTCTGCAGAGAGGTGCACATGGACATGGAACATCACTTGGCAGGGGGCTTTCTTTTCTTTATTTTTTGTAATAGTTTTGGCTCAGAGGAAGCTTTTTTTGCTAGACAAATTTGCATGATAGACCTTTGGGCCAAGAAAAATAATCGTTCCTGTGTAACATCTAAAATAACAATCAACACAATCGAGCCAAGAACTCACTGTGCCACGTGCTGTGCATTCTGTGTAGTCAATATAAAGCACAAAGCTCTGAAAATCCCCTGAAAGTATCCTGTGGTCCAGACCTGCCCTCTTTAAATAGTGTAGGAATAAGGTGTGTGTCAGTGAACCTACCTGCTGCATGCTGGACATGTTTCTGAAATGATGTTTCCTGTAATACAATACAGCAACAAATTCTCCTCTGACAGGTCTCTGAATGGCTTATTAGTTAAATGGCTTATGGTTAGTGAAACACACAATTAAAAAATTGAATCTGTGTGAGCTAAGGCTCTGCTTCATCCATTTTTCCTAGTTTTCTGAATGAAAATTTATGAATTTATTGATGATTTATTATCTTCTCCCTTCAGCTAATCAATTTTGGGTCAAAAGACCAGTGCAGAAATCACCAGATCCAGTTTGTATTGAAATGAACCTCAATTTTCTAATTGATTCCTGTGAAATTGCATCACTTCTAAACTACTAAAATGTGAGGTCTATTACTGCCTACCCCCTTTTAAGAAAAAGAAAATTACAGGTGACTTTACATCTCTTTTTGTGGCATGGTGGAATAATCAAAATTTAAAGCTCCAAGGTCAAATGTCCTTTCCTGACTCAGTTACTGCTCAGTTTGATGGCAGTGGAGGAACGCAGATGCTTGAGCTGCAAAATTGCTGGGGTTTCATTATAAAACTACAGCTTATTAACAGGAAGCCATTAAATACAATTTATGTGTGAATAGCCCAATTGGTAGGCACATTGGCTCCATTGTGCAAGGGTTTAAATAAATGTAATACTTTCCCATTATTATTCACTGAATAGCTTTTATTTTTTATTAAGTTTTGGTTAAAATGTGTGTGCTTATGTTGTCAAAGTGACATGTCTGTCTCCTTAAAATGAGTCTATACTGAAAAAAAGTGCTGTAAAGTTTATAGTGCTATTAGTACAATTTTAGCCATTTTTTTTTTTTTTTCCTTTTGCCCTTACCCTGCATATTTACATTCTGCTGAGAAGTTTTCATGTTTGCAATTTTGATCTAATAAATTGTGTGGCTGTTGAGCAATGTGAGTCTTTGGTAAGTACTTTCACAAATCTCTGAATGTGCACTTAGAAATCATGGAAATATCTCCGTTTCCAAGTAGAGGGAAGCATGAATAAGAATTCCTTCATCAGTTTAAAATTTTCTCAGCAAAATGCCAGAGGGTCATCACTGGTCTCACATTCCATGTCATAGCCATTTTTAAGAGTCAGGTTCTAATTTACTCTTTTTTTTCAATTTATGCCCATTTTCTCTGCCTTTGTCCCATTTCCTACTTTGTAGTTTACACCAACATTTATCATCTCTGTTTCTGATCCAGCACCTCTGCTAAATATACTTACACTGAGTAAACGAAGCAATCTCTGAATTGTGCTTTTTTTCTTTGGTGGGTTGGCAGGAGCACTCTCTGTAGCATTAACTGAATGATTTTCTCTGGCAAGGTGTTTCTAGCAGTCATTAATCTTGTTTTGTTGTCATTGTCATCTTAGGATCCTGACATAAATTACTGTATTTTCATTCCCTTGAAGGAAAGCATGGGAATATATTGTAACGAATGCAATTTTTGAAATGGTCTTCTAAAATATGTTGAAATTTCTAGGAGAAGGTTAGCCCAACCAAAGAAAATATTGGTTTTAAAAACCACCAGTGATGTGTTCTGGAGACTGTAGGTGTGCTGTGGGTAAGAGCTGCCACTAAGCAGTGGAGGCACAGAGAGCTGGCCCAGGTCATCACCACCCAGCTTTGCTCAAGCATCCTTCTGCTCATGCTCCTTCTTCTGGTTTTGCTGGGTTTTGTGGGGAGTTTCAGGCAGAAACCTCCTCTGGGCATGTCTGAATTGCTGTTCCTGGCCTCACACCAGATCCTGATGCAGGTCCAGGTCTAGGGGATGTGAAGGTTGCTATGATCCTTCTGCCTGGCAGGTGTCCCCCTCTTTTCAACACCTAATAACAATTCCTCATTAGCATTTTAGTGGAGCTCGAGCTGGGAATGTGAAGTAGCATTCTCACAGAGAGCAATACAAAAAAAAATATTGTGTTCGTTCTCCTTCAGCTCTGGAAATAACAGTAGAGACACATAATCCAACATTGCTTAAAATAAGTGTAAAAATCTTGAGAGGCTTCACATCTATAATCAAATCTGCAGGCTGCTTCTTCATAATTATCTGGTATTTTACCAGTTTCTGATGCTGTATACGCCACATCTGAATATATATGTTCTTAAGCCATCTTGCATAGATAATAGAATTTGATATGAATAGATTTCTTTTCACATTTAAAGTCTTGTTAGAAAATTCTACTAGTAGCTGATACATATATTACTTTACATTTTAAAGACTATTTCAATGAATAAACCCTTTTGAAGGATTAGAAAAGTGGCACATGTGCTTTTCCTCACATTGTATTTCCTTGTAGGGCATGGAAGGAAGGAATAGAACTAGGAAAACAGAAAGATCATCACTAGGGAGAAAAATAAAATAACCAGAAGAATAAAGTTTCACAGTACTCAATGTCTTTGTCATTTTCAGTATTTTGTATCATCTAGCACAAAATAAGAGAAAGGTTGACTTGAAGGCCTGTTTATATTCATTGATGGGTGGACACTTGAGAGCGTTTGTGAAGGTAAAAGTGTGGTGAGGTTTCTTGATGCACAAGGGCCATAATGTCTTTGATAAAATATTTACAGTTTGTGGAGATTTTTTTCCTTTGTTTGTGGGTTTATTTTGCTAAGTGTGGTCAAAGTTTGCTCTCAGCAAATGAGCCAAGGGACATTCCTATATAAAGGTCTCCTTGATGAGGCAGGAATAAAATTTTGGAACATGAGCACTCAGTGCTGTCTACCTGTGTCAAAGAAACCCTCTTTTAAAATTGTCTGAGCTAGTAATCATTAAATAATTTTGGTTCTTCCTGTCTCCCTAACAAGCACAAAGGGAAAAGACAGCAGAAATTCCAAATGGCAGGGGGGAAAAAAAGAGCATTGAGCATGTATTGCATTAACTCCAACATTTGATGGGTCTTCTAGATGTAATATTTTGGCAATATTTTATTGTCTAATGACTGCCAAAACATTTTGGCCTCTTCATGGTCACTGCCAATAACAACAACAGAAGTTTGATAAAATATTCTTCTCGTTCTTTAATTGGGCTAAGAAGTAAAATCCTGATAGCTTTGATTGCTTCCACTTTCTTTTGGTTGCTGTGGTTTCTGCAGGAGTCTGGTCAGTGAGGGAAGCGATGATGTGGAAAGGATGCCTTCTGAACCACAGCCAGGCACATTACCCAAAATATTTTGATCTTCCAATAAGCCTTAAACTAAAGCCAAGATTCAAATGAGTAAATTCACATTGCCTTCATGAAAATTAGCACATGCATTCTGCAGGTTTCATTCCAAGTGAATTCTTCAGCGTTCTTCTGGCACAGGGTTCCTGAAGTTATCCCTGCTACAATCTGCCCTTGGAATCAAGTAAAGGTTTTAAGGTTCCCTTTTGCACTGATCAAGTCAATTAGCAATTTTATAATTCAAAATTATTTTTATTTCTGATTCCCTCCATTAAAAAATCGTGGCTGAAGCAAAATTTAAATATTTTTATATTTTAATCAAAATTTAAGCATTTTTGTAAGGGGGGATAAAAAGTTAGCTCTATTTTGTTGAAAGCACTTCTAATATCCACTGAAAAAGAAAAGTAGGCCAAAGAGATTTTTTGTTTCTCTTATAAAGGATGATAAATTGTATAAATCAGTTTTCACCTTTGCAGACTGCTTAAAAACAGCCATTCCCTTCAATCTGCTTGGTGAGATATTTAATATCGTAATTCTGACTAATTTTTTTCAATATAGATATTTATTTCATGGTGTATTCTTCTTCCCAAAGTTGCAATTAGATCTTATTTAGCAAGGAAATCTATGTGAGGAAATCCATACAAAGTTGTAAAGGATTCATTTTACATTAGCATCCATGCCACATTCTGACATAAATGCTAATTGGAATGCTTCAGCTGATTTTAAGTGACCGTGAATATGCTACACAGTAGAGTGACTTTCACCTTAATTTTAGTGGTGAAATTACATTTGTTGCTATTTAAGCACTGCTCCCCCATCCAGTCACTGCTTGAGCCTGATTCTAAGGGGCAGAAAAAGCAGCTGCAGAAATCTGGTTTGGAAAATGGAGATTTGAATGTGGTGACTTGGAAGTAGCATCTTCGTTTGTGCAGGGAGTTGGAGTTCCATTGAAATGATAAAAGGATTGGTAATTTATGCAATAGATTTAATTATTGAAAACAAGAGCCAGATTCACTGCTGCCTGAGCATCTAACTGTGCAGGAGCTTGGATTATCATAAGGCATCTAACCAATTTAGGGACCTAATTCCCTAAAAAATCAATGTCTGTAACCTGTTCAGCTGCCTTTTAAGTGCCCCAATTCCTTCCTGTTTACCTTTGAAGTTGCTTTGGGGCTCCAGATCCTGTAATGCAGTTAAGGAAACTGTGGAAGGTGTCAGTTCACATTGGTAAAGGACTTGGATTGCTGTTCCAGATCAGCTGCAAAAGCTTCCATTGTGCCAAAGCAAACAGATCAGTCACAGTTTCCTGATTTTTATATGCTACACAACACAAAAGATGGTGTACACTTTGTGCTGCAAAGGAGCCCAGTTTGATAAAAATTGTATCAGTTTAATCAATAGTAATGTTTTCTCTGACTAAAACATGCTCATAGGTATTGTTTTGAAAGAACAGGCCTTAGCAAAGTCTCTCCCTTTTAAGAGCCTGGGTCTTGTTTGCCTTGTGTCTATTTAAGTATCCATTGCATATTTCCCTGCCTGTATAAACATACCATGGACTGTTCCTGGAAAAACCACTCCAGAAAGATGCTGTTTCTGGGAACAGGGTTACAGAGCTGGTAATGTTGATTGGTGACTAATTAGTGTCATTCCCAGAAGTATTATCTCCAGAAGAATTTCCGAGAAGGGACTGAAGCATGGTGTGTGTTGGTATATGGCTGAGTCGCTCTGGTGTTTTCTTACCCCTCCCATAATTCAAAGTTAAGGCTGTGACAAATGGCAGTCATGAAGCTGTATTTTTTTCCTAATCATAATTAGCTAAAGCATAGCTCTGTTGCCTTGATTTCAGCTCTTTATCATATTTTGTGCTTTTGTTACAGGAAAAACACCATGAAGCAGAGATGAGTTTAGTTGGCTGTCCCTGCATTACTTCTGTGCATGCAGAATTAGGAACTATTAAATAGGCCATGGACATTTGCATGTCTAATTTACAAAAATATCTACTTTTATATGGGAGGACTGGTCTTGTGACAGCCCTAATGAGTCCATGATGGATGAAAACATCTTATGATAATTAGAGGAAGAATCTAAGTAAATAAAATGTAAAGAGTAAATATCAAAATATCAGGCAAACAAAACCAGCATGGCTAAGGAAATAAACAGTAATGAATTATGTTCCAAAGTATAATTCCTAGTTGGTTGGAAAAGAAAATCCAGAAGATGGTCTGGATTTTGTCAGAGGTAATGTTCCATAGTTAAAAAGTCTCAGGAACGTTGCTGCCAGTGGCAATTGTGAGTTTTTTGTTCTTGTCTGGATACTTGGACAAGCTGCCTTGGGTATCCAAATCCATTTTTGCCTTTTTCAAAAAGCATCTCTTGTGATTTAAGTGTGTAATTTAAGCCCAGAGTTTTCATTTGAAGATTCTGTTGATACAGCTATGCTAACATAGCTTTATTTCCAAAACATCTGTTGTTCTTCTGCTCTTCCCTAAGGACTTTTGAAGATGTGGCCATTTGGATCAGCTGTGGATGTGATTTATTTATCTGTTTGCTTATTGGCAAGGTATAAAATGAGCAAATCCAGATAGACTGGATACAATTTACACAGCCCACAGCCAGCTCCCCTCCCCTCCCCTCCTCCAAATAAATTTTCTAGGGTATCTTAACAAGTTTAGATGATTGGGATAAAATACAATGTAAAATGTGTTTTGCAAGTATTTAAACTCAGAGTCTAGGTATTTATATGTCAAGGAAAAGTACCAGAATCCAATATTGTTGTGAAGGCTCAGGTTTCAAGGGCATGGGATAATGATTCAGGGTTCCATGGTATTAAATCTAGTTTTACCATTAGTTCCTTGAATGGTATTTGCTTGAATAACTCATAATTTAATTTTGCCTCAGTGTGCCTGAGAATTTAGACAGAAAGGTTCATTGTATGCAAAGATAAAGAGATCCTCAGCACCTTTGTAGTTGTGTCCCTCACCTGAGGGTCTCCCTTACCACCAGCAACCTTGGCAGAGCTCAAGGATGAGTTGACTCAGACAAATTTTTTGAGCAGGCAGCAATGGCACTGAAACTTTTTAAAAGAATGTAGCTACCTTTCTGTTCCTGGCCATTTGCTGTGGAAAGTAATGAAATAAAACAGTGAAAATGGTTGTGGAGAATCAGCCTGGGTTGTCTGCAGCCTTTGCATTTAAATGGCCACGAGGCCTTCTGCAGTCTCCCCAGTTATCACTTCTGCACATGTTCAGCCTCTGCTGCCTGCCAGCAGCACTTCACTAAGTTGTGCACAGGATTTTCTCCTGAATCAATCCATTCTAAGCTGGTAGTAGAGCTACTGATGTATTTTAATGAATTCTGTTTCACATTTTTCCATTTATACTGCAGTTTATATACTGTCCTTAGAGATTTTGGTATTCATCTTATCTGGCTTTAGAAGAGTACTGGAGAATCTAGTAAATGACAGCTGCTGTGTTTTTAAATTTTGCTGTAAGGTTTCAGCAAGATAATGTTGCAAGAGTGGAGAGGTTTGGGGTTGAGTTTCTTTTTGTCTTTGTTTTTATTTTTCTGTCTTTTTTTTTTTTTTTGTCTTTTTATTTTTTTTCAGAGCTGACACCTAGGACAAATTATTCTGTTGTTTAGCAAGTACCAACATGTGTATAAATTTCTAACAACGCTCAAACCAAGAGGAAACATGCTTCATGTTACATCAAGTGTAAAGGTTATTTTTCCACTGAAATAGTTGATTTTAGGATAAATGCAGTGAAGGTGGCACCATGACTCCATGACTCATGAAGTTTATGGTCTGCAGTGGTGCAGCCAACCGAGTTTTGAAATGTCTTGCCTTTCCTTAGCTCCATCACTTACAGAAAAGCTCCTAGAACTTCCTTCAGACCCCTGATTTTATTGCCAGCTGGTGTTTATTAAAGACTACTTATTCTTGTGCTTTAGTTTTTCACTTCCCCCGCCAGTATTTATTCCTTTCTTCCTGTCTTCAACCCACAGTGTGTTATATTTATAAAATAGGTCACTGGCAATTTTTAAGAAAATGTCCTGTATAGATTATGGAACAGATTGATGAACTGCAAATTGCAATAACAGCACAGGACCTCCAAACAGGGAAAGTCTCCCTTCCAGTAACTGAAGATTTGGTTATTTCACTCTGGAAGACAGAACCAGTGACACAATTAATATTATAAAATCTTAGTGAAGCTTCTTACTTCAAATTTACCATGACATTGTGCAGGAAGCAGCGATGCACCATGCTGCAAGGTCTAGATATGCTCTAATTCCTCTGTGGCACACATCCCAGTAAGAACCCTTCTGCTTCAGATCTATAGCTTGACAGGAAACCGTGTCAGTGCTGAAGCTTTTTCCTCATTTCTTTGTTTTCTTGCAGGAAAGCTTCTTGGTTTTATATTTTCTTTGATTTGTTCAAGAAAAACAGTTTTCTTTTAAATTCTGCAGAAGGTCTCAGATGAGGGAATATTTTCCTTTATGGCTTTGGAATAACAAGTTTCCCTGATATAACCCACAGAGAGCAGCCTTGTATCTGTGAGCTCTCAAGTTCTCTCAGTAATTTGTGTGTTTCCCCACTCTAAATCTTCCTCTTCATAAACTGCATGAGTGCCACACCTTTGCCCAGTTCAGGGGGTAATTCTGGGGCTTCCAAATTTGAAGTTTGAAAGACACAGCTAATAATTTAATCACTTGTATAGCTCATTAGATATTAAAACACCCTTTTCTATGTGTTTTTTCTCATCCTGCCCATGTCCAATCAGTGTAATTGAAAGTGGCTCTGCTGAAAGTGGCAGGTGGGAGGATATGATCAATTTAAGAGCAAGAGACAGATTGGAAATATCGTCACGGGTTTCTTTCAAATTAAAACACACAGGGTGAAAATCAGATCAGGAGCAAAATCCCAGCAATTCACATCTGGCCATTCCCACTCTCAAAACCAAAATTTTAATAATTTTTTTTTTTTTCATTTTGGCTTGTGTTAAACATGAACATTCCTTATTTTGTTTTTTCTACATTTATTATGACTCAATTTATTCTTAATTTGCCACTTAGGAAAATATTAAATGAACATATTTGGAAACTGAAATAGTTTCCAGGTAAAAGATGGACACAACACAGGGAGAAGTGCTACTCCCACTGTTCTGACAGGTGTTTCAAGAAGCATCAATCCCTGCTGGTGAAGGGGTCTGGGTGTCTGTATCAGTTTCATTTGGAAGTTTGGTGACATTTGGTGACAATATCTGCTGCACCTGAATGGGCAATTCTCCTTCATTGAGCATAGGATTAGTGGTATTCCATGCTTCATGTTCAAAGGCATCTTTTTTCTCTGTAACAACATAACAATAATAAAATTCTTTATTTTGGAGGTGGTGTTTATTTCCAAATGAGTCTGTGAAGAGAGGCTGGGTGAGGGATTAGTTTATCTCCTCAGAATCTCCTGGTTTTCAGTCTTACTCTTCCTGGTTTCCTGATGTAGCAAAGCCTGGAATATCCAGCAGAATGCCTGGGGGAAAGGGGGAGCATGAGTAGACAGGGATCAGCAAAAGGAAGATTTTACATAATAAAATGGTTTGTAATATATCACCTTTGGAAAAAAAAAAAACAAAATAAAACAAACCCACATCCCTGCAAGCATTTGAAAAAAATAATGCAGACAAGTTTGTGAAGGGTAGAAATATCCTTAAACAGTAACAAGGGGAAGTGAACAGGGGAAAGCTGCATGTACATCTCATCCTCTGCAGCATCACTGCAGGGCCTTGAGAGAAGATACCTGGGGATATCTCAAAGTTGATCATAGATATTTACTATAAAAGCTGAAAATTACTTGCTCATTTTAACAAAAAGCTTCATCTTAGAGGCTTATGGTTGAAGGATCAAAGCAATCTTATTTCTTTTCTCTTACCCAGAATATCTGCTGGTTTTGTTCTCCTGTACACCTCTACATGTACAGTCACAACTTGAGGGATGGTCTTAAAGCACATATTTTTTAGGAATTTCTGTGGTTTTGTGGTGTAGTCAGTACTCTTCTTGCACCTGGATTACTCCATGAACAGAGAAAGATATAATGACAATGTACAGTTTGAGCTTTGTCTTTTTTCCCTAAATGAAAAGAATAGAGAATAACGAATCACTGAATGATAAACATCCTCTGGAAATCAAATTTTAGTCTTGTTGTCTTCCTTCTTATAAGACAAGGTAGGATTTGCAGTTTGCTTCACAGCCATACAGATATTTTAAAGGAAACTGTTCTGGGATGAACAATTTTAGTCTTGTTAAATGATTTGCTGTATTTAACGAAACAGCATCTTTTCTTTGTGCCTTGCTATCCCCAAGATGATGAGATGGATCATTGTCACAGCAGGGAGGCTCACTGGCATTCCCAGCCACCTGGGAATTCCCAGACATATCCTGACCTGTGCTGGGACTCTTCCCTAGGAATTACTGCTGTGTCTTTCAGAAGAGTGTTGGTGTAAGAATGCATATGTGCTCTGTATAAAAATTTAATGTATGAGCAAATATTTAGTGTATTATATACCATGATTTGATTTTTATACTCCACATAATTGTAGTGGATTTTTTTATTTTCTATTTAATACTATAAATGTTAGCAGTAAGGTGCTTAGCAGAAGCCTGGAGGTCTCTCTCTGCTCAGCACACACTGGGGTTTCTGTGGATGAAGGCTGGGTTTGTCTCCTGTTGTCATTAGGTCTGGAGTCCTTCATTAGCACCACATTGGGGATCTTGCCACTGACTGACTCAGACT
The DNA here is from genome assembly GCF_001522545.3 of Parus major. Classification (NCBI taxonomy): domain Eukaryota; kingdom Metazoa; phylum Chordata; class Aves; order Passeriformes; family Paridae; genus Parus; species Parus major. The sequence goes on along the minus strand of NC_031778.1, from coordinate 19,919,157 downwards.
TTGATTTCCAAATGCCTCACTGCAGATGAATAAAAGCAGTTCTTTAAAGTACTCTTCCACTCTCCTTTGACAGCCCAGCTCTAGACAGCACATGCAGCAGGGACACAAATAATCATCATGCTTTTTAAGCTGTTTGCCTTCTATTGCTGAAGTTAAATATGTTTAAACAGTGGAAGTTCCCAACTTGATATGTCCTATCTGTTCCCTAATGAAGGCCAGAGGGAATTAACCCTAATCATTTGCTTCTTTCCTGGCAGTTATCAGTGAGGGGGTTCTGGTCCTTACCAGCAAGAATGAACTTCTGAAAATTGCCACTTGACATTCTACCCCCACAACCAGAAATTGAAATTGAAGCCCCAAGAGCAAAAAGTTTAATAATGCAGCAAGTCTGTCAAGCAATTGAATTTAAGTAATGCTATAATGCAAAACACTAGTTACTAATTACTACAAGGAAGGAATTGCAATAGAAAATTTCAACAGTTTGTTATTATACTGTGGCAACGTTATGAGATTGGCTTGGTCCCGCAATATAAAATGCTCATTTCAAATTGATTTTAACAAATGAAGCAAGCAGAAAGCCTGTTTTGTCTCCTGAAATTCAATACTTAGAGAAAGTATAAACTTTTAGCTCTCTAATAATAAATACAAGAAAAATGCTGGAAAGTTTTCCTGACACAAGTAAGCTGTGACTCTAAGTAAGGTTGAGCTCAGGTTGTGCTCCTAAATCCCAGCTGATCCTGCTTGCACAATATAAACAAAACCAGCCCCCAGGTAAATGTGACACAGAAGGGGATGGTTAAAAAATGAAGCTGAGAATCATAATTAAACAAATTTAACTCATTAAATTAAAGGAACTGGTTTAGTTTGGATATCTTCTGTAACCAAGACCAATTTTGTTTAATCCATGCCAACCAGTTGCATTTGAAGAATTCTTTTTGGCTAATGCACTCAGTATTTTTTTCTGTGCTTCAGTTTTTGAAGTGTTTATTGTGCTAAAAGTCTCAAACACTTGCAATATAAAAATAAATGACCATTACACTGAGCCATCATGTTAGTGGATTCTCTTTGTGAGAGAGGAAGGTGGAAACAGGATTCTTAAGAAGGTAGAGTAGTGACAAAGCAACAGCTAAAAGAAATGAAGCTATTAAATGGAGTGGGAGAATTGAAATTTGAAAGCTGGGAGGTCAGATTATATTGCATTCCTCAGAGCCAGGAGGAATGGCAGACAGGCAAGGTAGCAGAGGGAGCACTGCACTATGGATGCTAAGGAAAGAAAGAAAAGACAACATGAACCAAAAGGATAAAATATGAAAACAGACCTGACCATTAATTCATGAGAGGAGTTTCTATTACTGAAATCAGTTCTGACTTCATAGAGTAAGAAAATGTAAACCTCTTGTACGGGGCCAGAACAGAGACACTTTAAAAGGAACAGACACTAAGAAAGCCCAGATTTACAATTTTAATTTTCCCACACCTCTACAAAATGGTTTCCTTCCCTTTCTGGAGAGCACCACCTGTGCTAGACAGTTTTTCAAAATGATCCCAGGCAGCCCTGCCATAAGATGGCAATTTGGTCTCTTATTTCCAGCTGTATGCTCTTATTAAGATGTTACTTGGTTATGCTACAAAACAACTGCTGACAATACCAACTGGGAAAAGTGGGGCATGAATGCTGCAGAGCCTTTTCTCTTGTCTTTTTGGCATGAGATAATTTGCTCAATGCACTAATTTGCAACAAGGTAAGACACAGCTTTCAGTCAATAGGGTCAGTTCTGAAGCTTAGAGCAACATTTTTTCTTTTGTTCCTTAGAAAATTGGCAGTTCTGTCTGGGGACTTCATTAGGGGAGTAACAGGATTCTTTCTGCCAGTTCTTCAGCAAGAGGGGAACCTCATTACCAATTTTTAATATGAAAAAGTAAGAGATAAGTTTGAATAACAAAAAATCGAAGAGCCATGTGACAGCTCAGCCTTTCAACATGGTGCACTGCCTCGTGCAAGATATGGCTGAGTGGTTATTGCAGTATCTGTGGTAATGAAAAATCTGATTTATTAGGGTGTTACAGATTTGGTGTGAATATAAAATTATAGATTGTATCCATTTTACATATGTGTATATGTACACATACATAGTCTTGATGACCTTAAGACTATGGCAAGCATGGAGTTAAGTATATATTATACATGTTCCAAAAGTCTTTCACCTGCAGGAGGACTAACTGTAGAATAAAATAAAATATCCCAGATGCAGCTTAGACATCATCCTGCACATGGCTGACTTCCTGTTCTAGAAAAATCTGTCTTTTAGTTAGGAAAGGCCTTCCTACTTCTGTATCTGAAAAGCAGTAAGCACATTCTGGTAATTAAGGTAATGTAAAAATCAATGTACTAATTATCGGGTTTTCCCCCATTACTATATACACTAATAGTGAAATTCAGACTAAACTATATTCTAATTCAGTAAATTGGTTTGGCTGCATCCATGTGTATATTAGCTGTATGCTTTCAAAAGGTTTTAATCCTGTAGAAGCCACTTGAGCAGATGAAAAGCAATTTTATTGCAAGAGGTATAGGAATACAGATGCTTCTGGCAATGCACAGTTACTCTCTGGATGGGAGGAAAGAGGCAGAAGGCCCTGAGTTTGAGAATGTTGCCATGCCAGTAAATGTTTGCTGCTTGTGCAAGATCTTTGAAGTAATTTTTTGTTCAGGTTTGCTCCTGTGAGATGGCAGAGTGAATTTCCAAGATCAAGATTGCAGGAAAAGGCAGTTAGTTCCTCGTGTTTACTGTGATATTCAATACCAACCATGTCTTCACAAGAGTATTATTTTCCCTGAAGAAAATAATCACTATTTGACTGAAGAGTATTATTTTCACTTCTTCAAAAGACATGGCTAAAACTACTTGCCCAAAATGAGAATTAAAATAAAAGAAAAACAAACCAGGAGACAAACCCACCACCTTAAACAAAAATTTAATTATGGCTCCACAATAATTAAATCAGAATCTGTTTAAAAATAATTTTAGAATATTATCACTGCTTTGTTATGAGTGCATTGTTAGGAGTAAACCACCAGCCACAGAAATGATTCTGGGACAGAGGGGACCTGCAGAGGTCTCTTTTTTCCAGTGTCATGCCAAAATAGCAGGCTGCCATCAAAGTTTGGGGCTGCTCAGCTTCCTGTCTGGGTGTTTGTGAAAGCAGAATGGGTTTTCTTCAAAGTCCCTTGGGGTCCCCTTGACATCACAAAACTCTAGAGAAGGTACACTACATGTTGCATGCAAAGTTCCCAGTGAATTGAACCATTCATTCAGTTAACTACATCTTTCCATAGTATAGTTTTATACAGGTTTTTGTGTTAGTGATCTTCATTGCTCATTAATGTACAAAGAATTTAAATAAATCTCATTACTTGGTATCATGTGCAGCAGATGCAGGTTTCCAGTTTCCTCTCAGTGACTGAATTTGAGCTTTGTTTTCCATGAAGTTTTGGACTTCACTTCTCCACACACATGAAAACATCTCCATTTTTCTATCCTGTCCAGAGCCCTCTCTTCCAACATTTCCATTCCCTCACAGATATTGCACATCCTCCTTCACTCTTAAAAAATAAATAACAATATTTAGCCCTGAATTTTCAGTAGTCAAGCCACAAACTGAAGTCTTTATATTCTCTGTGAGTGTGCATATTAATATATCTCTTAAAGTTACATTTTTTATTTTAAAATAAGCCTCTCCCAGCACAATAATGTATTAAAATAATACCATTGTGAGCAGAAATATGCTGTGCACATAGGGGAGTCTCAGCTTCATGAAAAGAGTTTTTTTAATTGTCCTTCTGTATATGAATCTGATAAAATTAATAAGAAATGAGCTTCCAGTATACTTCAGAAATGCCAGGTCCTTAAGGAAATATTTTGATGGTGTTAGTTTTTTTAATAACAATTGCATTAAACTCCACTTATTGTTTTCTGTTTTCATACATTACGCTTCATTATTTGCTGATTGACAGTTTGAGTTGTTTCTATTCTCCTCCTGCTTAATTACATACAGTCTCTTTGTTATTCTGCTATAATTTCATGACCATGCTAATGGAAGTTTTGGGACTATGGATTGATTTCCATGGAGTCTTATCTTTTTATAATTTAGGGGCTGTTAACAAAGAAGAAAAAACCTTCAAGAATTTGCAATTTAAGGCTAATTTATATCTAATTAATTAAAAGAGAAGTCGTGGTACTTCCATTATAACAAAGCTCAGAAGCTTTGAGATCTGTAGATGCAGACCAGGCAGTACCCTCTGAAATGTGTCCAATTCCCACCCTTGGATTGGGATGCACAGCTGGGGGCTACTAAGTATATTTTTAAAATGTGAGGAAAGTGAAATGCAATTTTCCAAATATGGAAAAGAAGAGGAAAAGCTTCAAAAAGTGAATAGAGGCATCTGCCTATGGCTGCTTTATACAGTGTGTATGAACCTCCTACTGTCTAAGTGGCATATGGAAAGTCTAGCTGTAGTCCCTAAAATAAAATCCTGGATTTTTCCCTTAGAAGCCATAGCTGTAGTAGTCATTCTAGCAAGAAACTTGTAGAACATTTTGCAAAGTGGTAACTCCCAGTGAACTTCCTTAATCTGTTGGAGGTTTTTTGTTTAGTTGTGGTTTTTTTCTGGAAGGAATTATGTTCTCTACTCATTGTCTCACTGCCCCCATGTCCTGTATTAACTTGTGCAGGTGTAACTCCAGTTATAGAACTGCAACATCAAAATCCAGCCTTGAATTTATATTGAGCTTGACTTCTATTTAAAAATAATACATTTCACATGCATATTCCAGTCCTACTACTTCAAATTAATTCTCTTCTGTAAATAGCAAATGAGCCACGTCTGTGGAACTTAGGACCAAAGAGGGAAGTGAGAAGAAAAATTAATGATTACTGATCCGTTAATGACTTGTTATCATCAGTCTGCCTCACAATGTTTATGAGCTGGAGGCTGGGTGAGGATTTTGGGGCAGTGTAACAAAGGGGCCTTTGGGGGTTTGTCTCTGGCCTGACTTGGAGACCATATTTTTGGTTTTACACACAGTGTTTGGTTGGTTTTGTTTGGTGTAATTTTTTAAGTGCATTAGATATGCTGCTTTTCAAGACTCTTTCATGGGTAGTAAAACTTGCATTGTGTGCTTGCACCAAATCTGTGAATATGTACAAGCTGTTTAAAGGATCACAGCCAATATCTGCTTTTATTTATGTTGTTGTAAATCCAGAACAACTTATTAGTTACTTCTTTGAAAGTCAAGAAAAGGAGAGTTTGACCCTGGCAGTCTTTGTCCAAAGGAGGCAGAGTTCAAGTGTCCACAATCAATGTTTTTTGTTGCTTTGGGTTTTTTCCTCACACTATTTCAGATCCAGGGCAGTATGCCAATAATAAAACTGCACTACTGTCAGGGATTGTGTTTGGCTCCTGATGTTTCCTTTTCAATAACAGTCAAACACCTAAAATCATAAACATGGCCTTGCATTTTTAGATTTTTGTGTGTCCTAGGATTTCAGAGATCTTCATGACTTCAACAATCATCATGCTCTTCCATGGGTGAGAAAGAAATTTAATGCAATTTTTATAAATGGAGAAAAGGAAGTACAGTGAGAGAGTCAAAAGTGTCAGTGACAATTTGGGGAGTAAAAAGTGATCTATTAAATTCAGTTAATTGATTATTAGGTTGAGAGAGGTGACCCTGCCCCTCTGCTCTGGTGAGACCCCACCTCCAGTGCTGCACCCAGTTCTGGGGTCCCCTGTGCAATAAAGACGTGGGCTCATTAAAGTAGGGTCAGATGAGGGATATGAAAATGCTCTGAGGGCTGGAGCACCTCTGCTGTGGAGAGAGGCTGAGAGGGTTGGGATTGTTCTGCCTGGACAAGAGGGAGACATTATTGTGGCCTTTGATATATAACAGGAGCTTGTAAGAAGCATGGAAAGAGACTTTGCCAAGTACAGACAGGACAAGGGGCAATGGCTTTAAGCTGAATGAGGCAAGATTTATACTGGGCATTAGGAAGATATTTTTTACAATGATAGTGATGGAACAAGTTGTCCAGAGAAGTTGTGGATCCTCATCATTGGAAGTGTTCTATGATTCCATGAACTCTGTAATTTTAGTCGTGAGATACAGGTTCATTTGGTCCTAAATCTCATCACAGATTAACTGCACAGTGGAATGTCTGCCTGCCCTGAATTGCTTCTTATTCCTAATTTACCCCACTGTGAGAGAACTGAGCAAGGAAAGTGCATTGAGTCTGCAGGTATGCAGGTACCTGCACACAGTGAATGGAAATATTTATAATATATACATTATAATAGATATATATATATATATATCTATATAATAGATATATGTATTATTATACATATATCTATTATAAAGAGAAGATCAAAAGGCCAAAAGTAAAGGAGCACACCATTGCCTAGTAGGTAACTTGAGATGTAATTCTATGGGTTTGATCATTAATTGCTCCATATACAAAAAGCATATAAGGTAATATTAAATATTCTCTTGAAACATCTGCTTCAGCAGTGACTGGGGTGCAATATATGCATGTATGCAGTGACTTTGCAATAAGAAATACTGAATAATGTGCTTTACAGTCTACATGCTTGAATTTATATAGATGCTTTGTGTTTATATTGGACTCTCGATACAAAAATGCTGAAATAATTTTGAAATAGGCTTAAACATTGTTAACCTTACATCCCTGTTGGAAAATTACAGAACAGAAATTGAACTGTGTTAACAAAAATCTGGTGATTATTTGTTGTAAGATGCATAATCTAACTGTTTAGACATTAGAAAAAATTCTGACATTCTACATGGATGAATGTTTCTAGCCCCTCTGTATATTTTTTTTATTATTTTTAAGACTTTTTTTGTTTATACAGAAAAGCACTGTTATTTTTCTGAGTTTCCTCAAAGAGCCATTTTCATTTGGTCATGGCTTGAGACATCAACTTTTATAAAAAAAACTTTTTGTGGTAGCAGATACTCCTTTTATGAGATGGACATTTCTGGTGGGTATTTGTAGCTGATGAGACTCATGCTAAATCATAAAGTTTTGTTTCCCCACTGAACTGTCTCTTTAAATGAAAACTCTTTGCCTGCTCAGGAGGTGTTGGGGAAGTTCTCACTGGGGATGTGCAGTGACCTTGGTGTTGTGTGCCATTTGTGCATCATTAAAAGGTTGTAATGAAGCTCTGCCACACACAGATTGTAAAAGGTCAAGCAGAAAGTTGGGAGCCAATGAGGTTGGGAAGAAAAATTGTGCTAGCAGCAGAGGTTGAGGGATTCATTATATTGATGCTATGGGGTTTTCAGCAGAGTAATAACTGAGTTAGCAATAGAATGTAAATCTTCTCAACCACTTAGTCTGAGCCTGCTTCTTCTTGATTTGTGGGGATATATTTTTACTGGAGTACAGGAAAAGTCATTATGCTTTCAAGAAACCCACTGGAACTAGTTAATGCATTGTAGGTAAAAAGACAGAGGATAAACAGAACTGGATCTGGCTCATCTGTAAAAACAGGGTATTGGTGACAGAAAGAGAAGGATTGTACCAAACAAAAATGTTGATGCAAATAATTGGAGTTGCTGCACTAGATAATTGTAGGTTTGCAGGTTTTGGTTGGCAGGTTATGTCATGTATATGTAGAATGCTGTGATAATAACAATAAAGGTTGCTTTTTTGGTTGACAGCATGCGAAGGGGCAGTGGCCTTCCAGAATCAGGTTTACATGGGAAGGTATCCTTCAGTAACCCAGACTTCATCATTGCCTGTTCCTCAGAAAAACAACCCCAAGTACGGGTGTTCAGCAGAGCAACATTTAACAGATCGTGGAACTTCCTTGCATTCTAATTGACTTGAAATTAATAATATGGAAGAATAGCTCTGAATAGCAATTGTTATGCCTTTAAAATTGGGAGTACCTCAATTATATGAAATGATATTTCTTTCCAATTCTCTGGATAAGCTGAATTAAGTTCTGGTATAATTTGTCACAGTCTGGACATAGACAAAATGCCATATGAAAGGCTGTGGGATGTATTTTTATATCTTGCATACAGGACTTTACTCAATTGCTCTATAAAATTAGATAATTTTTGTTACATATGAGAAAAAAAAAAAATAACTTGTTTGCCATGTTATCAACTTGATTTTCTAGGAAGTGGTTTCCTTAACATGACAGGCACCAACCTGGCATGACCAATCTATGATGTTTTGTGTTACTTAGTTCAGGATTCTCAGCTGGGGGAAGTCAAAAGACAAATATCTCTGATTCTAATTTAATATCTATAGAAGTCATCAAGAGTCTTCCTGTGGCTTTCAGTGACCAGAGCCTGCAGTGTTCCCAGCTTGTCCTCCAAAGTCTTTGCATTTCATCCAAACATTTATTGATTTATATATATTATTTAAGGAATTAGTTCCCAAAAGAGGAAGAGTGTACAAAAGCTGCTATCATCCTCACTGTTATCCACATTGGAGGCTCCTAATTTTCTGTACTTGGATGGTAGAGGAAGGACCCATTGCTCCTGGATGGCCTTAACAAACAAAAACACCAACATTCATCAGTTTTTGTTCCTGGCAGGTGATCTTGTAACCAATCTAATCTGTCAATTATAGCCAGCTTTGAAAAAAGAGACAAACTATCTGGAAGGAAAAAAAAAAGTGACTAAACCAGGTTATTTGGCATTCAGTCAGCTTCCATCAGATCACTGTAAATTACCTGTCACATTATTCCATTGCTGAACATGCTTTGTTTCAACATCCTCAGCTAAACAGTTACATATTTTGTACCTTTCTTCTGTCACACTTTCACACTTGCTATGCAGTTGTTTTGTTCTAGAAAATACCGTCTCTCTACACACTGTGATTAAAGAGCTCAAAGGGGTTTTCAAAGGAAGCTTTAATCAATATTGGAGGTTTATTCTTTTGTGCATTGATTATTATGCTAAGGTGTTTAATTAATCAACAGATGTTATTTTAATAGAGAAAACATTATTGAAGAAGCGATAATGGAAAATTACAGATTTTTTTTTTTTTTTTACACCAGCTTGAAGGTTTCTTTTAACACTTGCCTGCCAATCCTATGAACTTGAGACAGTTCTGCTAATCTAAAACTGTCCCTTTTGGAGACTTTTATCTGTTTGGTCTCAAGTGCCATCATAAACGATGTCTACAACTTGGAATTCCAACCCCCAGTTTTACTCAGTATTTCTCTCAAAAATGGAAGAAACTCCTATCTTGGTATGGCCCCTCTTCCTTAACTGTATGACAGAGTCAAGTTCCTGAAGTCTGTTTCTGTTGAGCCATGCCTATGCATTTGGGTGCTATTTCAAAGGCACACAGTGTGTAGGTATTTCAAGTGCAGTCTCAAGAGTCAGGCTCCTTGAGGTTGTCTAATTCCTTCCTTTGTACCAAACAGGATCAGCCATGCTGCTGTCACTCCTGATGGCTGTCCACTTCTAGGGAAGAGATGATTGTATATAACTATCCTTATCTTTAGATTTTTTTTTCCAATTTATTAGCCAAAATCTTTCTTGCTTCACTCATCCCTGATATTGCCTTCCATGAAGGAGAGATTAAATGAAGGAGTCATTTAATCATCAAATCTCTTTTATATTGTCTTCTTTAGCATTAAAGCTTAAACAATTCACATTGTTTCTTGTCACCACTGCTGTTCCCTGAACAATTCTCTCTCCTTTAATTCCTTCCTGGGAAGGTGGTGTCCAAAAACAGAGGCAGCTCTCTAGACAAAGCCTTCCAGTGCTTATTAGAGCACAAAGGCTCATTCTGCTTGTCCTAGAGGTGCTACTTCTGTTTGTGCATTGTGTTTTCTGAAAAGGCTTCTGCAGAACATGTGAGTGTTGGATAAAGACCAAGCTGTGAATCCGTCCAGGGCAGGGAGGGCACTGGTGCCACTGTGTCACCTCGTGCCTGCTGCTCCCCTGCCATTGCCATTGCAAATCTCTTCACTTCAGTGTCAAACTCTGTCCTGCAGGTAAAATGCATTGATTATTTTTTTTTGCATTTTAACCCAAATCTGGTAAAAGCAGTCTTAATTACCTAGAAACGCTTCCTTTGGAACTTTCAATACGGCGTTTTGGCATCCAGTTGGGCTGCCAAGGGTTAAGAGTCTGGACCATGCCAACAAAACCAGCATATCCAGGTAGAGGCTTTGTTAGTTCTACCCTGCTTGCTCTGACTTCACTGCTTGGACTCTGTAAAGCATGAAAGGAGCACCAGGCTGTAGAGAAGTAAAGATGAAGGAGTGAGGAATCGCCGGTCGCTCTGTGCGTTCGCATACGACAAAGTTCTGTTGAGTAAGTAGAACCTTCTTGTCTCATTCTAAATCAGAATTATACTTGGTCAAGGCTGGTTGTTTGGAAAACATATTTGCTTTGAAGAATATATATGGCACTGTAATAATATTTTCTATTTATATTCACTTCTCAAAATGTACATTGCATCAGGTAATAAGGCTTTCAGTTCCATGTATCAATTCTCTTCTGCTAGTATGTTGTAAATGTTTTGCTAATTACAATCAGTTAAGATACATGAGACATCATGTCATTATTCCCATTACAGCACCATCCTTTCAGTGAGTTATCTCTGCTATTGACAGTGCAATTATTTCACTGTTGGAGAGTGCGAACATGTATGAAAAACAAGATAAGCTATCAAAAATAGCACCTTCAGAATAAAAATGAATAATGAATACATGTGCCTTGAATTGTGTCAAATACATATAATGTTTTCTCACAATCACTGGAAAATAAAATCTGCTTTTTGGTTCCTTTTTTTAATCTTATTTAAAATGTGATTTGTACCCAAATCAAACTACTTGGCATGGATATTTAGAGAAACCTAAAGTAAAACTTGCTTTTATGACAGAAACATTTGATTGAGTTCAGTAATCAGAAGACTTTGGGTTTTGAAATTGCAGATGATTTATTTTCCCAGGGTTTTTTATTAGATTGAGATTTGCAATACCTTTGGTTTGGAAAATGTAGTTTTCTTCACTATCTGTGAAAACAGATGCAATTGGAATTTTTTAGGACGCAAAAATATTATTTTCACATGAACTTTATACTTTTAAATTTAGGTAAATATTTTGGGAGAGAGGGTATGATGTTGTTATTGACCTGGATGGCAAAAACATGGACTGTTTTCTCAGGCCATTTTTGGCATAGTGCTATGGCTAGGATTAAATTTAGCATAGTGGCCCAAAAGGAATACTGTTCAGATGAATTATATTGTAGAGTTTTTATCTATTCAGAGTTCCCCATTTTGAATCATATGTAATATTTTGTAATCTTGTTTTTCATTTTCAAAAATGCATCTTATTATTTTCAGCAACAAATTCTGCTAGGGATTGTGAGTCTTGGAAAATGACTGAGCTTCAGCTGAGGCCAATTTTTTGCAATAGTATGTTAATGAAGCTTGAAAAAAAAGTCTCCATTTTCATGTTGAACCACATAATAGAGTTAGCACTTCAGTGCCCAAATTATGTAAGTGACAGAGAAAGGGAGAAATCAAGAGCCCTACTCCCAAAGCAGTGGAATTAGACAGGCTGCAGATCATATTGAGAATCTGTGCTTGTGCTCCTTCTATTATTAGACAGAAAATTCCTTCCTGTAGGGCATTGTTAATGAGCCAATAACTTTTGGAGTTACTCATTATCTTTCCCATCACACTGGTGCTCCTCAGGTTACCCACCCTCCGCGCCCGGCCCGTCCGTGCCGCTGTTCCGACCGCGTTTCTGCTGAGAGAGTCAAAAGGGAATGGTGTTACATTTAATGTCATTTGACAGCTTTACCTTCACTATCTGTGGCTGTGGCCTTCAGGAGATCACTGAGCTTTAAGAACATCCACTTCTTGTGGACAGTGCTGGCTGGCTGTGCCTGTGCAAGTCTGCTGGAGCTTTGTCGTGGTGTTTTCAGGAGAAAGCTCTTAGCTGCAAGGACTCGTGCTAGCCAAGTGCCTCACCTAACCTCTGTTTAGTGGGGGGCTATTACAGATGGATGTTTTTATTTATGGCAGCTTGTCATCACTCCTATTGAGATTTAATGGTGTATTGCTGTGAGATGGGGTCATCAGGCCACTTAATAACTTGCCCAGCAGGAAAATAAAAATGCCTTTTGGGCCCCATTGGCAATATTTCTTGAGTACCTGCTATTTAATCACCTTCCTGATATGTCTGGGATGTCATTTATCTGCACTGCATATTTTATTGAAGTGTATAGAATGAGGTGTGATAATGATTTCTATATTCATAGTAATGAAGTAGTAGCTTCCCCACGGTATCTGAAATTACTGTGGCTCCCCAGCATCAGGGATACTTATGACATCAAAACCCAAGTTGCTGTATTTTATACCTGTGCTGCTGGCACTGAATTTCTACATGGTTACTCAACCAATTAAACCTGGTTTATTACATTTAATTACCTGTCTAGTTTACTTTGTTTTCTAATTTATCAAACCAGGCTAGAATATTTTATATATGGTTACTACTTTGCTAACAGAGAAGGCACCTACATGCCATGTGATGTGCAAGCAGTTAATGCTGTCTCCAAGAAGAGCATTATGAGAGGTGGGAAGGACATTTTTAAAATATCATTTCAAGTATCCAAGACCCAAATTGTGACTTTTCTTAGAGTTTCAAGTGCAGCCCAGTCTGTAAATAGCAATATTTTCAAAACCCCACACAGACATCTGAGAAATTGCATTCTTTTCCTTGAAGCTATTATAGGGGAATCATTTGGCACTTATTTTCTTGCTGAATTTACAGCAAAAATAGTTAAGTAAGAGGGTGCTTTTCTCAGAGTTGTATACTTCTGACAGTCTTGCTGATTGGAGAAGGCATGTGAACACCAAGAAAAGACAGAGCAAGTGGAATTTGCAGGATTCCACGGATGTGTGTTAAGTTATTTCTCACAGCTTCTCCACCTCCCTCTTCTTTTCATCTTCAGCTCATGGCCAGTGTATATCCAAAAATTGTCTAGGACTTCTCCTCTGGAGCTCTGAACACAATGCCCATTTTGTATTTCCTTTATGTTAATGAAAACATGTTCATTTCCTAGACAAACCTCAGGATGAATTCTCTGTTCTTAGCCTGGACCACTTGACAGTTGTCAGGACAGCTGATTCCTTCTTTTTCTTCCTCTTTCTCTTCTTTTAGACTCCTTTTCAGGAAGCCATTCTATGAAGCCATCCTGCTTTCTGAGAGGGCTTTTTGCAGCTATGTGCCCTGTTTGTGTTCTCTCTTCCCACCATGAGTCATCTTTGATTGGTTTTATTTGCAACAAGCTTAAAAAAACTGTTCTGTGCTGCTGAATCAAAACCTTATCCATCATCCTGTCATCTGTCCAAACTAACACCCCAGCAATGCCAGAGATCTTACATGACTGTTCAGTTTTAAGCTAAATTCATCATATCTAAAAGAGAATTCCTTCACCCATTTCTATTCCTTCCTGGTGAAGATGAATAGCAGTGTATTCTGATTCTAAAGAGCTCCAAAAGTTCATTTAAAATAGTTTTAAAGACTTGTAAATAATAACCCTACAAGTGAGAGGTCAGCACTTTTTGGAAAGGTTTTTAGAAAAATATTTTTTGGTTTGTCTGTCTTGTTCTCCTTTATTTTATTCCCTTGATTATAATCAAGATTTCAAATTCTTTGGAGAAAAATCTGGCTGCACAGCACCAGCTATTGAGCTAATCAGTCTGGGACTTCTAAACAATGCAGAGAAGGTAAGTCAGAATAAATTAATGGCAGACTACATGAAACTATATAAAATGATTTATCATTAGAGGGCTACTGAAACCAAAGCCTTATTGCATAGGATTTCAGTGGCAAACTGAAGCTGCAAGTCAAGTGAAATATGTTCCTTTAATTTTCAGTTGTCCACAGATTTTATGTGTGTGTGTGTGCTTGCTGTAAGACAAAGAGACACCTCATAATTCCACCTTATTGCTTGGAAAAACCTTCAGCTGAATCCTGCAGGGTGCTGTGAACCTTGCTCCCAGACCTGGCAATGCTCCTCAGCGTGGCTTGAACTTGAACTAACAGGGAATGCATCCTTGGGGAGCCTGGCTTTGGCACGTTCTCCTCTGGTTTCCAGTAAGATCACCGGGAAATTGTGGCCTCGGTGGCTGCAGAGAAAATATTTCACCAAATCGCCCGCGGAGCGTTCAAGGCAAAGAGCCAGGGAGGCTACAGAGATAAGTTCCCATCCTGACAGATGATGCATTTTTGGAGTGGGTTTACACTGTTCAGGTGCACCCTCAATGCACAGCACTCAGGAGCCTGCAGCAATCACACACAGAGTCGTGGTTATGGCCCAGCTTCAATATTTCACAGAATCTGCTGAGAAAATGGGAGGGGGTGAAGTAATTTGCAATGCTTGGGGCACTCAAGTATAAATTGTGTTCTCTTCTGTGACTGACAGAGCTCAAGGAGATAAAACTTTTTCTGAACTCTTAGAAACACAAGATTATATGCCTGTTCACAAATATACAGATGCTTTTTTAGTGCTGTGCAGCAAAATGTCATGAAGAATGTACCAACATATTGGTGCAATGACCTGTAACAGTAAGAAGTCCTAGAACTCGCAACCAGCAGCCTTCAGAAAACTCTAAGCTGTCAGTTGCAACTTTTAGGCAGCAAATTTCCCAGTAAATAGACTATTAATCAATTTAGACAGCAGAAAATGTGAGTGATCAGAGCAAAGACTGGCATCTCGATCAAAATACACATTTTATTTACTTGCATTCATAGGTGATGTGAGCTGACTTGAGCTGAAGCAGAGATTCTTAATTTGAAATGTTTTGAGTACAGGGTTTTTTAGGAGCCAAAGAAACTTCTGTTTGTTGTCCCTTCATGGATTTGCTTATATTGAAGTGAATGGGGAAAAAAACCCCAATCTGTTTATTTGTTTATTAGCATTCAGACATGCAGATTGCTCAAGGCTGTGGGTGTATTGGTCTTTCCAAAACAGAAACACTTGGGGTTTTTTTTAAGATCCCAACATAAAGGCGTTAATAAAGGCATTTTGGTTACAATTCTAGTGCTTTACCTGAAAAATAAACCTTCAAGATTATTAACCTGGTATCATTAGGAACAAAAACATTCCCTTTAAAGAGCAAATTGAAAGGTACTTTGCAGGAACAGTGTTTGCTGGGTAATAGGTGCTATTTCTTTTATTGTGCTTTATGAGCAGCAAGACACAAAAGTTGGAACATTTTGAAAGTACTACTGAGTGAAGGGGGCAGATGGGGAACAGGGCAGGGAGGTGTGGGAGGATTTGTGTCTGCTGTGCTGCAGGGATGTGGTTGAAAGCAGGACATTGTGTGTGGTTCACCAAGTTCTGGGGGCAGGCTGACTGCAGAAATGCCTCCTTCCACTTTGTCCCCTCTCTGCAGTGTGTCCAGACCCCAAAGTGCAGAGCTCTGCAACAGGTTCCAGCTGCAGGCACAGGAGAGCAGAGCCTGAGGAAATGAAAAACATCCAAACCGTGCCCTTCAGAAATCCCAGTCCCACTGTATTAATGGGATCTATATTTTTAAATTAAGGTTTATGCTTTAATGAGTAAATGTCTTAATTTCTGAAAAGGGCAAAATTATGATAAATCTTATTTTGATTTACTAGCCAAACCATGGATTTGGGCAGCTGAAGGTATTGAATTTCCTTTTCATTAAATAACTAGCTCAGTATCCAGGTGAATGGCAAATGCATAAGGCCCTTGTCCTGCTGGTGCTTCTGCTAATTTCATGCACTAATTGAGCCATGAGGCCTATACAGATCCTCCACTGTGTGCAATGTAATAGAGTGGGAAGTGGAGAAAAGAAGCAATCCAGTTCCTCCTACCCCTCATTGCTCAGCTCATGTATTTTATAAGGCAGCATGTGAGTTCTCAAAACTTTAGGAAAAGCATCTGCCTGCTGGGCACTGAAGTCAACTGGGACATTAATATTTTGATGTAATTACTAATCCCTTCTGCTTCTTCCAGGAAGGATTTGTTTCATGGCTGTGCCAAAGCAACTTATTTCAAATTTTTGACACACACTAAGCATGTATGTTTTCTCTTTTATTTATGATTCATACGTTCTTCTGTCTCCCAGCTCACTGCTGTCCTCAAGTCTCTTTCAAACTGCACAGTTCTAAATGACAGGGATGAAATAATCAGTTGCTTTAGAACTCATCATTTGAATGATAATATAATGAATGAATAAAACAGATGATAAAACATAGCTTTAAATGGGTCTGACTACATATTGTTCTTCCTCTTTATAAAGTGCATGTAAAGGTTTTCCATTCCTGACTTGCAGCTTCCTCTGAATCTTTGCTACTTTGGTCCTGTAGTCCTGATTTTAACAGGTACCCATGGTAAATAACCTTGCACATGACTCCTGTATGGAGCTTTTCTGATTTTTATTGTTCCAATTTGAGCAATTTAGCTTTACTTCCATTGGGTCCAAAAGAGAGTTCATCTCTGTTTTTTCTCTTCACCATCTTGAAACTTCAAATTCTTGGGAGCAGCCTTGCATTTGTGAGTGAATTCTTTCATGGATATTCTCATCATAAGAGCACTTGGTATTACTATAGAAATATTGTCTCCATTGAGGCTCATCTCCTTGAAATATTTTCTCATTTTCTAAACACTGAAGACAAGGTAAACAGCACTGCCTAAAAGAAAACACTACAGCAATTCAAGGTTATTGTTCTAGTTATCATTAGGGAGTTTCTCATGAGCTGGTGTTTGGATTTCTTTAATGAAAATCAATGAGTGATTTTAAAGCATTTTCAAAACTTATTAGCTGTAGTGTAACCTGGTTGAAAACTGGGGTGATGCTGGTATGAGTAGACTAAATGTAATTCAGTGGTAAACTGCAAATTTATTTGCTTTAGTTCAGCGATGCCAATCTATTCCTGTAACTTTATGCTCATATCCAGGAAGAATCCAGGGTAAACCATTGCTGTTGACCCTCTTACATCTAAAAGAGGTTGCTCAGGGGTCACTTTTTTCTCTTCCTGCAGCAAGATTTCCAACAGCTACAACTCTTCTCACTCAGGAGTGCAGTGGCAGCCCTGCAGTGAGGAAAGGGGAAATAAATGTACATTTTTACTTTAATGGCACATGTTAAGCCCTTAGTCCCCCCCATATGTAAATTTTTAGGTGTTACCCAGTTACTGTCATGTTATGATGTAGAAACGCCAGTGCATCAGGCACATGGCCCTGTAAATGGTTCCTGTGTGTTTTTCTGCTTTCCTCTTTGTTGTTGTGATTGAGGGGTTTTTGTACCCAGATAACCTCACATTTTGCAGGAGTGCCTTTTAAATTAAGTGAGATGAGGATCACTGGTCTCCTACTTTGGGGGCAATTTTCCTGGTTCATCAGCTAAATTGTGCTTTTCTAACTTCACCAAATCACTTTAATTCCAGTTAAACTATTTCATGTTATTAGTGCCCTCAAAATGTGCTACCCTGGTTATACAGGATGAGGTTAAGACTTTTCTCTCTGAGCTAGCTCATTGAATTAGGGGGCAGATTCTGAGCCACTGTAAAGTGGCATAATAAAAATTGATCTTAGGGGAGCCACGCTACTTTGCATCGAGTGAGGACATAGCCCTTCCTAAATCTTAATTCTGATTTTTTTCATTAGCTGTGTTATTGTAAGATAGCTGTTACATGCATCTAGCTGCTAGTGCAATGGAAAGCCTACAGTGTACTACAAATCAGAAGCGAGCAGAGGCTTTAATTTAGTCAGAGACAAGCTTTGAAGGCAGTCAAAGAGCCACTGATGGAGTTCAAATGCTCTTTGTCCTGCAAAAATAAAGAGCCCATTTGTTCTGCCTTTTTACATTAGCATCTTTTACCTTGCTGGAAGAAAAGCAGGAAGAACTGTAATCCTAGCTCTTGGGATGCTTTTTTTAAAGAAAAGGAATATTGAACTCATAGGCCTTACTGAAGCTTTAGCTATGTGAAAAAATACGCAGTTTGCATTTATCACAGGATGGATAGTTTATGCCCCAGCATTGGGTGGTAACTATTTCTCCTTTCTTGTTTTCCTTTTATTTCTGCCACCACAACACAACCACGACAATGCAGTGCCAGGACAGAGGTTGCCAAAAGATTGGGTTTGGAGATGTGCTGGGCACAAGCCCTCAGACACACTGGGACTCTTGACTGCCAAAAATTTCTGTGATAGCAGCTCTTGCTACCTATGGAGGACAGCAATTATCATCAGAATTCTTGATCCTATGACAAACACAGCAGGCCAAGTTGCTTTTCAAACAATAAAAACATTTTGAGTTTTTAAGTACCATTAGTCCTTGCTTTATTCCTTTTGGGTCGATTGATTCATTTGTGATTGTAAGGATCTCTCCATCTTAAAATGAACACATTCTTTCCCATTATACATCCTATTTCTGCACCTAATAAAACCTAGTATCAGGTAAGCACCTTCCCCACCACCCTCAGCAAATGTTCCAGTAATTTGGAAAGCGATCAGGAGTTTTTAATTCCCTTCTCTTTGGCTTTGTGTAGAGGAAGCAGTTTGTGTGGCACTCTTGCTCTCCACTGCACTGTCTGATAGCAGTTTCCCACCCTATTCTCTTTGCAAATTGCTTTTATTCTCAGCAGGATTCACAGATGGTGAAGTCTCACTGCTTTTCCTGGTAAATAGATGCAGTTTAATTTATACAGCATCCAGTAGAAGACAATGCCTTCAACATCAGCTCTACCCTTAGCCCATGGAATGACATTTATAGCCCTGTAGTGTTCAGTGCTTTTGAAGAATCATCTTTGAGTTGATTAAACCTGTTGCAAAGCTCAAGTGGCAAATTAAGTTCAATCATTCTGTTTGCTTGTCTTAGACACCTATTTCTTAAGGGAGTTGTCTTTTCAATTGAAAAGACATCTATTCTTATATATATAGATACTCCTACATATATATTCTATATTTTATGTACAAATGAGTGAATTGTTTCAATAAAAGATACTTTCAGAGTAGATTTAGTCAATAGATGCCATATTTACTAACACTGAGACTGAAAATTGAAGAGTAAAAAATTAAATAAAGTAAAAAGAGTAAAAAATTTGCTGTGACCAAAGTTAAGAAAACAACATATTGTTCCATCAATATGTAGTGTTAAAGCTGTTTGTGGTGTTTAATACTGCAAGTTCTTCCTAGAATCTTAATTTTTCTCAGCATCTCATAATGCAGTAAAGCAGGGTATTGTCATCATGTACTGAGTTTGGAAGGAACTGAGTATATGGTAGTGCTTTGATTACTTGAAGTGTCAGATTACCCAAAGTTTATTCAGTTCTAAGGTTCTTTGGCATAAAATTTCCTGCTAAGTTCAAGAGTAATTCCCTGTATTAAACAGACAGCCTTTACTCTGTAACTGCAACAAAGCTGCTTTTTTTTTGTTTGAGGCCATTTTGAAAAAAATATAAATTATTCTCAAAGGCTGCTCAACACATTTATTTAAGGTGTGATTTTGCAATTCATATAGAAATAAAGCACTCTGATTTTCATAGACTAAAGATTTAGTAGAGGATATCTTTTATTTTCAAGAAGAAAACACTATACCAAACTCTTGTGTACTTCTTGAGAATTACAGCTTGAAGGAGAACTGATTTCTGGAATTTATAATCTCTCATGTTTGTAAAATGTGCAAAACCAAATATAATAAACTGTGGCAATATTTGAGCTATGCATAGTGTGTACCTTAAAAAAAGTAAGTTAAAAACTGGAATATAATAAACAGGTTGCAGTAACTCATTGCATACCTTTAGTGCCACCTACATGCAAGGAATGGTGCAAGGAAATTGCAGCCCATTCCTGGAAAGTGTTGATTGAATGTCAGTAACATTCACCCCCAAAGTAAAAGCAGATAAATTTATTAAATGGGAAGGTGCCAACTTAGTAATAAGTTATTGTCTTCTAGTGCAATGACATAAAGCTATTTTCCCTGGTGAAGAGCTCTTGCTATTAGCCAGATTTACACCAAGACTCACCATTAGCTTTCTATCATATTGCTTTGAATCTGAGTTCCTTGGATTGAAGTTTTGAAACTGCCTTCAGCTTTTTGAAAGAACTTTAAAATCAAGCCTAGAAAAAAATAAAAATAAATCACAACAGTTGTTGTATAAATGCTTGCTGGCTTATCAAATTTCAGTTGTAAACCATGGGGCACTTGAGCTGGCTTTTATTTCATTTGTTGCATCTGATTTTCCATTTCATGTTGTGCTCATCCCTTGCAAGATTTAAATATTTAAATCTCAGCACTTTGCTATTGGAGTTCTTTTTGTTTTATTTAATTTCCAAGATGACCTGATAACTGAGAGATGCCAAGTGAAATCTTGCTTGGTGCTGCTATTAACTTGCTACACACAAACCATTAGGTTTTTACAGGGACTGGGTTTCAGCAGCAGGTACCTGGTTGTTTGAAGTGATTTTATTGTATATTCAAGTAGCAAGAACAAGTTGATTACCTTGCCTATGCCACCTGCATGTAAAGCCAGAAAACTGCAAGCCCTGACATGAATTTTTTCACTGTCTTAATAAAAGCTAAAAAATACTTATACCATTTCTCCAGAGACAGCAGGAGATGGAAGCTTACAGTCTTGCCAAAGACAAGTAATTCAGACTATTGATAAAACAATTAAACTGGTGTTTTCAAATTTCAGGGTCTTTACCACTCCATATTACTATTAATGGGTTTGAATTCAACCATCACACGCAGTAGAAAATCCTGTATTTTAGTAATATCATTTGAAATTTGGTCCTAGTTCAGGGCCATAAAAGTTGTGTAGGATCTTTCATGCAAATCACATGACAAATTAATTTTTGGAACAGATGCAGAAGCAGGGATGTGGGTGGGTCAGGGGAGTGTCAGAAGAGCAGCAGTGTTTGAAATGGTTGTGAAATCCTTTGTCTCTGGTCCCTCTGTGGTTGTTGGACAAGAAATACAGATATCCACTGTAAGAATATTACACTGTTAAGGCTGCAAAATAGGCAGAGGATTTGTTTGTAACAAGTCTGAACACAAATTACAACTGTAGAAGGGTTACTGATGTACCCTATACCATTGATTTATTCTCCTTCAGAGAAAAAAATAAATACAATGCAGATATTATACTTTATAAAAACTCTGTCCTTTCTCAATCCCACAGCTCACCTGGAATTTCAGCTTCACACTGGAGCAGTCCAAATCATATTAAGTTGCTTGTGGTATAACTATTTCCTCTGTGCACTCACAGATTTAGAAATAAAAACCTAACCAAACAACCCTGTGGAAAAAAAAAATGCCAATGACCTGGCTGGGGTCAGAATTTCAGCTCTGGAATTAAGGCACCAAAGTGTCTGCTCTGTCTGTGAGCTCAGAGTGGAATGCTCTTCAGCTCTTCCTTGAGATCATGCACTCACCTCTTCTCAGATCATCACCATCGGTGTCTAATAATTAAATTTCTTTTGAAAATAATGAGACAAGCATCTTACAATGTTGGTAGCCAACCTGCAAAGAAACTCCTTATTTTAAATTGAAAATATTGTAATTCATTTTCAAGCTTTTCGAGGAAGACTTTAAACACATCAGTGATCATTAAGTGTTAAGTTGTCCTGCAATTTGAGTTTGGTTGGTTTTTTTTTTATGACATCTGAAATAGATCTCGAGTAGGCCATAGAAAAAAAAAACCATCTCTTTAAAAAAACCCAATAGCTTTTGAGGCCCAGGATGGCCTCTGTGCTGAGATTAATAAAGCTTGACAATACATTCTGAATGCAAGCAATGACTTCTATTACAAGGGTAAAAATGAGAAAGCTGCCATTACTGACATAGTCAATAGATTGCACCTCAGTGTATACTGTACTTTCTACATTTTTAATATAAATGTGTTCAGTTTCAGAGGCGGGAACATTATCAGCATTCATTTTACTTGAGGCAATAATGTGAGAAGTTGTGTCTTGTGTAATAAATAAATAACCTGTCTTTAAAACCATTTACTCAGATTGCTTTTCCCAAATGCTTATTTAGAGGTGCTCTGGAAGGTGTCATATACCAAGACAGCCATGTTATAAAGATTTTATAAAATGTATTTTCTTTCTTTCACACATAATATAATTGATCATGGGGCACTTTTTGCTGCTTTTAAAAGTAGTATAATGGCAATATGAAAGTGGGATGGTGTGGTGAGGTGTAAATTGTGCCTTGAGTCTCCCCCATTTCTCAGAGGTTCTTGGTGGTTATGAAGAGCTTCCAGCAGAGGCCAGAAAATTTTCCATCATTTAGAGAATTGCCTCTCTTGGAATTTGAGACTTGTCTTCTTCTTTCATCATGTTTATTTGGACTTGAAAGAATAGAAGAAATTGTCTTCTCTCTATAAATATACATGTTCAGATCCTCATAATCTCTATAACACCCACTCATACTAAGAAACTATTTTCTTCCTGTAAATGGATCATATTAAATGGCACTTAAGTATAAAATTAGACAGTGAGTTAATTCATGTTTTGTGCTGTCACTCCTCTGTGTCTGTCTTGGCACAAATGTTCATGTGAACAAATCCTTTCCAATCTCTTTAGAGGGATAGGAAATGAAGTGTATATTACATAGGTAGCTCAGATGAACATGAAAATGAGGAATAATCAACAACATTTGAATTACTTTTAGTAATATCTAATATTGAAGGTGCTTTTTACTCATGTCTGACCAAAACTGATTTTTCTTTTTTCTTTTTTTTTGCATAACCTGAACAATGGGTCTGATATATCTCTAATGCCTGTTTTACATCAGCACAGATGTGCTGATTTAATTGGAGTAGCCCTTGATTTACACTGTTGTAAAGAAAGGAGAATCAAGCTGTAAACATAGAAGGGAGGGGAAAGCATAAGTCCTGGAAGTCCAGAGATTCTAAGTACAAAATAGAGGAAGATTTATCTTGGAGTGGCTCAGGGGTTGTAGGCAGTGTAATAGGCTATAACAGAGCACAGGAAATTTAGGGAAGAACAGGGTTTACTGTTCTGTAGCTCAGCCATCTGTGGCTCAAGGTGAAAGTTCCTTTGGTTAACAGAGAGATGCATTTGTGACTGTAGTTAAAAAGAACAGGTGGAGGTGAAGATGTACCATTTATGCATTCTTAGTTCTGTGCTCTTTTAGTGCTGGACCCATTTTGTAGCTCAGAAAAATCTCTTTCTGAGATTTTACACTTCAAACGGTGGATTTTGGAGTTAAATATAAAAGTTTATTCTTTATTTAGCAAAGAAAATCTCTTTTCAGTTGTACCTGTACTCTGCATAAAGCCTTCTACAATACTTTCTTTAGGTCATACAAGGAAACCTAATTTAGAAATATTACAGAAGGCAAAACTTCCCATTTTCTGTCTTAGAACTCAGCACTGATCTGATTACTTTTGACTGTGATTCCAGGTTATCTACCTAATTTGTCTACAGTGTTATTACCAACATGTGTTTTCCCATGAGGAACATATTAATTTGGTTGTTGCCCTGGGGAAATCTAAACAAAAACACCAAAAAAAAATTAACTACAAGAATGGTTTTTCATAAAAAGGAATGCCATATACACAATAAATGACAGGCTTGTGTTTAGAAAAGTGGTGAAATCAAAGGATTTTCAGTCTGCACTTTCCAATATAAATTGCTCATTTCAAAACATAATGTTCTGCATAATTAGATCACATAGTTTGAGCATCTGGCCTATCAGTCTGTGAAGTGATGTGGTAAAATCTGTGGGTAGTAGGAGCAATGAACAAAAGTGATGCCCACCTCCAGAGCATCAGATGGGCAGAATCACTCTGCATTTCCCGTTTCCTGCTGGACAGAGGTGCTGTTTTCCTGCTGCCCTTTCCCACCTCTCCTCTCTGTGCCTCTTCCACGGGCACTGAACGGGAGCAGTGGTGACTTCTCCCTCCCCTGGCAGTGAGAACAGTCAGCCTTGAGCTGCAATTATCCATTGCCCACTCATTCCAGCAGCTCAGTCATCTCACTAATGGCAGTTCCTTCAGCTGGAGGTAACGTGACGGAGGAAACGGGCTCTGTGAATCACGCGGATTATTTTCATTTCTAATTCAGCAAGTACGTCAGGCCGCCAAACCTGAGACTGCTTCCAGCTACTTCCAGTACAGGAGGACAATGTAAGAAAATTCCTTAGCAAATCCTCCTGTGCTGCCCTCCCTGCAGGCCCTGTTTTCTTTCCAGTTCCTCTGGGTTTAATGAGCAAGCAGCCAGAAGCTTAATTGGGATAGATTGGGTGCAGCACAAAGTTAAATGTTGTGAAAGAACATTGGGACATTGATAGCATATTTTTCAAACCTTTTGTAAAGGTACAGTTGGAAAATGATGATTTACATGGATAAAAATTTACTCTCCAGTTTCTTCAGAAGACATATCATGACAACCATGTCATGGTTGCTTTAGAATAACAACTGTATCAATCCAACTTTGGATTGATTCTGTTGAGAGAAGAATTTGGAAATGTGAATTTTTTTGAAGATAGCTATACCATTAATTCTACTTATTGTTTCCATTTAATTCCTTTAGCTTGTAGGTGAAGTTTTGTCACCAATGACTGTACTTCAATAAAACTCAGCTGTGACTTTCAAGTATTATTACAAATCCCTTAGTCTCTTGGAAGCAAAGTTTAAATTAAGTGCCTGGGTAGCCTCTGCTATACCAGAGGAACAGATAATCAAAGATATCAAGCTTTTTGAAATATAGATCTATTTCTTCATATTTTCAAGAAAAAAAGCTCTTCTGAAAATGTGATTTTTTAGTAAAAAGCAGGGTGATGGTTTAATACTCTACTGGATTTTGCCAGCATGCAGGCCCAGAGAAAATTGTTGCTTATCTAATTCTACATACCCTGAAAGCAAGTTTGAAAAATAGGAGTCATTGAGTAATATCTTTACTGGTGCCATAAATCAGAGACTTATTTGCATACAAATGAAAATTCAAAGCAAAGTGCAGTAAGAAGTAACACTGCCCTAACAGCTAGGGATCAACATTAAAATATGAGCCCAAGTTTCCACCCTGAAGTAAAGCAGAAATCAGACAGGATCTTCTATTGGGAAATATCTTCTATGTTCTTGTTGTTGGGGTTTTGGTTTGTTTGTTGTTTTAACTCTGAACACATTCACAGAAGGATGAAATTATTCACTGGTCTTTGACATAATGCTTGTAAACAATTCATTAAAATCTGATCATTGATAGTATCAAAAATACATGAAATATTCAGTAGATAAATCACAACAACAAGTGATGGTTGCAACCTGTAGCAATGCTAATCAGAAATGTGTACTCAGGTGTGGGAAACAACACTTTCTAGAAGATGGAAATGAACTCTCTGTGCTTTCCATTAGCCAGTTTTTTCAGTGTTGTTCAAAAGAGACAGCGATGTTCTGAAATGATAAAATCAAGGTTCATCAAAGAATGATATTTGCCTTCTTAGGAGAAAACACAGTGAAATGGAGCAAGGTGAAAAAAACCCCAAACCACCACATTAAAACTTTAACAAATTCTGAGACAAATTTGTAGGGTCAATACAGGAGCACAAATACACAAGTGGCCATTTTAGAATCAGAATACTAAACGAAATTTAAGCTACAGTGGTCAAGGCAACACCACCTAATTAAAGGTCTAAAGATGGAGTTCCACCTACAGGGAATAGATGAAACAGCTTCCAGATGAAACAGATTGGGAGGCTGCAAATGAGAGATGTAATTTTTATTAGAAGAAACACGGCAATTTTCCCTATGGTAAGGTCAGGAGATGAAAAAGGACTATGAGCAAAGTTTTTAGAAATAGAATGTATTATTTAAAGCAGTCCCTCCCTTTAATTTTTCAGTCTCCAGATGAGATTGGAACTTTAATTACACATTTGCTTCTTTCAGGGAAGACTTCTCTCTGGGCTCATTTTGGTAGTGTTTAAGAACTCCTGTAGTCCAGTTGACTTTTTGCCTACTTAAGTACATGCTATTGAATCTTCATAAAAATGATTAAATCTGGATGAAAGCTGATTATAAGTATATTAAAACCTGTATAAATAGATATAAAGGTTATTTTTACATAAATCAAGGGACAGGGGATATTAAAATTATTTGAATGGTTTGCATATTGAGTAGATTTGTTGGCAAGCTAAATCATTACTGCTTTAAATTACATCTCCATTACAAAACCTGTTCTCATACATGTAGGTCATCACAGCAAATCCAGCAATATTGGTTTTATTTGTTTTGTCTCAATGAAACAGTTCATTGGTGGCACCATGCTCTGGTAGACTGGGAAAAGATCATGTCAGTGATGTGAAGGTTGCAGATTACTTAAAGGGGGATTAATCAAAGATCTGATCAACAGATTTCTTTTGGTTTTTGGTTGGCCAAGACAGCCCACTTCTGGTCCCTTCCTCCAAGAAAAATAATGTAAGCTCAGGGCTCTTTATATTCAGCAATCCAGTTAGAGTTTGATGAGAAAAAAAGTATTAATAATACCAGAACTTATCACAGAACCACAGAACAGTTTGGGTTGGAAGGGACTCTAAAAACCATCTTGCTCCACCCCCTGGAGGAATGGAAGTGGATGAAGTTATTACAGAAATTAAATAGCCTCCGTTCACCCTCATCTAGGCTGTGAGGTGTGAAAAATGTGTCATAATTTGAGGGTAAATAGGTCTTTTTTCCATCATTGTGCATATAGTCTTCAAGTTTTGCCAGCTGCATGAAGTGCCACCACATGATTATCTTAAATTCAGGCTACTCTGAGGGGTGTTTAAGGGAGCTGCTGTTGATATCTCTGTGGATCTGATGTGCAATTTAGGATGAGAGTAATTTTGCAGTTGGTCAAACATTTACCATAGGGTACAGGCATTGTGTAAATTAGTATTCTATGCTTTCATAAAAAGACTTACTAGAATACAAATGGGCTGATTGTGACAGGCTCATTCTTCCCAGTTCATCTTTTTCTGCATCACAGTAGAGAAATGTGCTTCACTAGGTTAAGAGTTCTTTTTTTGAAGAATCCTAGGGAGAAATTAGTAGAGGACATGAACCCTGTTCTTTGAGGTGCATTCATTTGGCCAGACTAGAAAACTCATTTGATTGTAGGATGTATAAAGTATAATATAGAATCCCTTACATCCCTGATTCTTGGGATGGAAAAGAAAATCTGTTTACAGAAGTAGTTAATTGAAAATGCAGTCTAAAACCTTTACAGATTTCTTATTATTATTACTATTAATAAAAGAAAACATACATATTGTTTAAAAAAACTAGCCCACATTCAGCATGAGGTGTGTAAAACCAGTCATTTGTTCATTAAAGATAAATGATATTTAACACTGAAACCGCTGCACATCCCCTCAACAAAGAACTAAAATATATCCTCACGTTATGTACATTATCCAAGGTGATTGACATTAAATTCCACCTGCAGGGAGGATGCCAGGCAAAGGAATCAGCAGGTAATTAAAGGTGGCATTTCATGGGTGGCATTGTACAGAATTTAGTATCTGTTACAATTTCAGCTGTGAAATATTTAAGTCAAATGTAGTGTGGAAGACAGAACTTCAGTGAACACCAAATGCCCCATTTCTCATGAAACCCCACAAACAAAAAGCTTTAAAGAAAATCACATGAGCCTTGTTCTCTTGTGATTAGAGATAAACCCAAAGAAAGCTGATTGGATTTGTCAATCTCTAAAAGAAACAAAAAAAAATAACATTTTGTCTGCATTCCCATCTATCAGATTATCACGAGCATTTTTTTCTTTTCTTACTTTTTCACATATACTTTATCTATACAAGGAATTCCCACGAGCAACAAGTGTTTTCTTTGTGTCTATGCCAAATTGTGTGGCTGTGCTTAACAAACTGAGGTCATTCATGCCACAGTTGTTACAAGCTATTAAAACCCAGAGTGAAATACTTAGAGCCTTCATTTTGCAATTGGCAGAATTGCCCGTGGGCTGATAAGTGCTGGTGATTGTCAGCACTTAAAAAAATAAAGAACAGGTGTACTAATAATGTGGAGTTAATTTAGCTAAGTGTACATTTGAATGCCAAAATATTGGAGGGAAGAACAGTTGTCAGAGAATTCTTGACCACTGCTTGTAGCTTCACAAAACTGACCAGCAAATAAGCAAGTGGAAACAATAAAATCATCATCCTTTTTTTCTTTTCACCAAATCCTGAGTGGTCTCTTCAGTGGGCTAATCATGCCTGACTGAGATTTTTTAAATGGCAGGACAGATTGTGCTGCTGAAGTTAATGAAGAACTCTGAGATTTGACAAATTTATTTCCTCTGACAAATAGTAAGTGTTTATGGTGCTTGCCTTGGTTTTGAACCATTACAGCTGCAGCAGAGAAGTAGGAATAACTTGACTTACAAATTATGATTTTTCTAGGGAATAACACAATCATCCTTTGAATCAGAAATATTTTATCTTTCAAGTCCAGAAATATTTTATTCTTTCAAGTGAATAAATAACCAATAGCATTATTAAGTTGACAAAAAAGAAATAGGAAAAAAGGAGCATAAACTTCTGAGAAAGCAGAAGGTTAAGACCTGGACTATGGTCTAGAAGAGGTTTGTAATTGCGTTGTTGTCTGGGTGTTGACTGGCTGATTGAACAGCCTTGGAGGTGTTCACAAGCTGTTAGGCCAGGGAATTGAAGTTAATGGACAGCTAATATCATGATTGAATGGCAAAAGTGGAGGCTGATCTCTTTGAGGATGGAAAATCAATAGTCTATTAGATTTGTCAGGCTGACAGGGAGAGAAAAGAGGGAAAGTCTGCTGCATTTGCTTGCATTATGGGGGCTGCTCTAATTAAGCACCCACCTTGAGACAGAGTGGGACCTGTGGAATTGAAGCAGTAATGAGATTCAGGCTTGAAGTAAATGTAGTAACTGCAGTGTAAGGCATGCTGACAGACAATTAAATCTCTTTATCAGTGCTGCTTCTTCCCAGAAATAAAATCTCATATGGCTGTAAAATAAGGCTGAGCCTGGTATGATTGTAAATCTTGCATCAGCTCATGGTCGTGCACCTTACTGTTCATGTTGGTTCGGTGTTGGTTTCACAAAAATTGTAGATGTGCTGGCCAATGATGAGCTTTCTAAATGAAAGTTTCTGCCCCTGTGAGTGTGTATCTTGCTCAGAATGAGTCTGCATCAGACCTGCACTCTTCCACTGTTTCCAGCTGATATCCACCGTGACGCCGTGGCCTGCTGATAGCGCGGCGTATCTGGGGACACGCCAGCCAGCTCAGTGGCACAAGGCAGCGCTCAGTCCCCTTCCCTTTTTCCTTCTTGCCATCAGGAAGGGATTAATCTGACTATTTCAATCAGCATGTGCATATCTCCTCCAAACCTGAGAGCAAATGTAATGCTTCTGACACTGGGAATGTTAGAATGTGCCTGCATTCACTGGAGTTCAACGCTGCATGAAATTGCTGATTTCGATTAAACCTGAAATTTTCCAAAGCTTCAGATGGCTCACACATGTGCAAATGTATAGTGGTATTATTTTTGTTATCTCTTTCCTAATCAAAGGTTGAGTAGATGAAAGGTTTTAGCCTCAGTATTTCTCGTGGGAGAACATTTTATTTTGCAGTAAGCAACTGCAACCTTTCTTGTCCCAGTGTTTGCTGTTCTTCTCCCAGAATTTCTACTGGCCACCACTGGAGGGTCACATGGGTGATCAGAGTCTGATGGGCACTGCTTTGCATCGTTTTTTGGCAGGTAGCTTTATAGGGAAACAAACTCTTTTACCTTTGCCCCTCTTTGCTCTATAGCTGCTGTTTGCTGTAGCAAATTAAAGACAAACTGTTGCCTGTTGTGTTTTGTACAGTCAGATGTCAGTGGGGATTATACATAGTTAATTGCAATTGGAAATTGAAAATATATTATTGGGGTTCTTAATACTTTTGGCCTGCCATTTTGATTGTTATCTGCTGAGGGCTCCAAATGTCTAATCAAGGGATCCATGGGCACGTATCTGGAACCAGGGATTTACCTCAGACTGCTGCAGTCACTTGTCAGAGAATTTGCCAACACTACAAAACTTTGATCAAGGTTTTAACCTGAGTGATTGCTTTGTCAGAGCTCTTCTAAGTGGTAGCCTCCACTAAATTCCCAAGAACATTCCCAGACAGGACCATGCTGTTCACTGCACCCTGTTGTGTTTCTGTGAGTGGGTATTTCAAACAGGAATAGGAAAACTTTCTATAAATGAGGTCATTACAGCATTTTTGTTTGTTATTGTATTTGCCAGCTTTTCAAAATGAAAGGTAATTTCCTCTACCTCTGTTCTATGTTTCTGTTATTATGTCTATAGTGTAATATTTGTTAATTTAGATAATTCTGTGTATCTGAAAAGCTACAGGGAGCTTTTTGTAAGGGATAGGGCTATATATATGAGCTAGCTGTTGCTTTCACACGTGTATGTGTTTTTTGTAGCTGAATGCTCACTTGATTGGCTTCCCCTCATTATGGATTCAGCTTAATTTGAATTTATTACATTAATTTCTGCGATTTATTATACCTTATTTTACTTTACATCCATTTAAAGACTAACTAGCTGTTCTTTATCTCAAAATTCATTTTGCTTTGATAATTATTTTTTAATTTACTTCTACTACTGCACTGGTTATATTAGGTTTAATATTAAAAAAATTAAGCCATAGTTCCCTTCAGTCTGGAGTCAGCACAGGTTCAAAGAGGGGTTAGCTGAAAGATATTCACATTTTCTTCACAAGAAAATGCCTTGTCATTTGATCTCCTTTTCATAAGGATTTTATTATAGATTGTAGTGATTGTGCTTTAAAATATATAACATAGATGCATATCATATAAGGAGAAAACTATCTGATTTTGAAATGTATATTGAGGATGTTTCTTGCACTGTTCCATTAGTTTGTTTCTGTTAGTAGGTTAAATAAATGACAGGTGATAGAGTGGTTTAAAATGAATACCTCGTACAACCTTCCTTCACATCTGCTGAGAATAAAACCAGAATAGAATAAAACCAGGTGTCAGTACAATGACCTTGATTTGATACTTGGAGAATGTTTGTAGAGCATTAAAAGTTCACAAGTTGTCATGATGAGGGACCAATCGACTCATAGGAGGATAAAGAGCAAGTGCCTGAGTGTGAGAGTGTGACATTTTCTGGTGTGTTGTGAGTGTCTCGCTGAGGAGGCTGGATCTGCTGGGAATCCAACGCTCTGAGACGCTTTTTGGCACTGGTCAGCATTTCATTAAGCCAAGGTTTAAAGTAGCACAGATTTAAGTTCAGGTCTTACTGCAGAGCGCTGTAATATATTTTGGATACTGCTGACTCATCTTCTCTCTGAACAGAAGCTGATCAATTCGTTGTTGCCACGTCATTTGAAATATAAAACAAGAATTTGGTGCAGTGTGAGATTAGATTTTATCGTTAAAACATCAAGTTTCATCATCAGTCTGAGTCTGATGCCTTCTTTAAAGAGAGAAATTTTGAGCCTTCAGTGGTATCAACACATTTTGATAAGAGACTCATGCAAAAATGTAACAACTTTTAATCATAATCGTGCACAGTACAACAGCAAGGATGTCTCCCCATAGAAAGCTCAGGGCTACCACACAGTTACACATTCTTCAGTCTGAAATGGGCAGAAATTAAAAATAAATAAAGGACTTTGGTAAAGTCCAACAGTTCCCTGAAATTATTGAAGCCAGTGGAGTGTATTTATATGAAATAAATAAACACACAGACTGCAAGACCCAAACAGATGAGCTTTCCCTGGAGGCAGCAAGACTTGGGATATCTTTTTAATGGGTAGAGTTAGCAGAGAAGCCAGAGTCCCCCATGGACAGCAGCACTGAGAGCCTGGCAGCAGCTGCCCCTTATTTATAGTGCAGCCTTGGTCTTTTTGCTTATCTCAGTTTGGCACTTTAGAACTTTGGAGGAGAGAGAAGCTCCCTGATGCATTCGCATTGATGCTGGCAAAACGCGTTCTTGTCAAAGTTGGCAGAACACATCCATCTCAAATGGAATACTGATTTTTTTGGCAGTCTGGCTGAAATCTGATCCATTGCAATACATATATGATTGTGGGCTAGTGCAAATGTGGCCTTGTAAATCATTCTTTTGACGTACTGGTGTGTCATTGATATTTCTTAACATTCCAATTTCCAGTCTTTGCTGTTCAGAATTAAATGTTGCTGGGGCGGAGGAGCTGTGTTTGTGCTTAAGAGGAATTCAAGGAAGCAGATCTTCCATTGAACTGATAAAGTAACTAATACTATTTATTCAGGATACACTTTTAAAATCAGGAAGAGTTAAGATAATATTGCAGAACTTCTAAATTTTACTTTTAAAGGTTTTAAAATTATTTTGGCTTTTATTAACCAGAAATCCCTTGGCAATCTTCAGTGAGGCGGTTTTGATTTTGTCTTTGCTTGCAACTAACTTCATAAAAGTGATAAATGTGAACAAATTTAAGAAGGTGCATGGTTTTAAAATTCTGTGACATTTTTGTTTAAATTATATTGTAAACACAGCGCAGCTCTACGTGATCATTTTATAATTTTAAAAAACAGAACAAATAGAAATTAAAAGGTTTTCCATTTCAAATGCTCGTCTCTTTAGAGCTGTTTTCCACTTCAGTCCTTGCTGAGCAGCACCAGTGGAAGGTGTCTCAGTACACAGCAGAGGCTGTTTAAGCAGGCCAGAGCAAAAGTCTTTCCTCTTGCATCACTGCTTTTCAGACAATGTCCACAGCTTTTAGGTTCTACATCTGTTCTTCCTGATCCCAGGAATGTGCTTTGTTATGTGCTCGTATTTCTCTTTTCCCCAAACTCCTAGATCATCAGTATCTATTGACATTTCTCAACTCCCACTTTTAGATTTAGACCTCAGGGCTACTGATGAGTGTAAGTCGGTTGTGGTTGTAAATAGTGCCAAGAATTTCCATTGCCAGTACTTGGATTGTATTGAGGAAATAAAAAAGATCAGGCTGTGAGTGACAACTTTAAACCTTACTCACTAGACTGAGAAGGTTATCAAGTTACAATTTAATGTGTATATACTCCAAAATTTTAAAGCAGAATATAGATAATTCCAGTAGCTCTATAAATACTTGACTGAGCTGTTCAGGCCTATTTTTCTGATGCTACATTCATTGCAACTATAAATTTAAACTAGACTGTGTCAAAGGAACAATTACAGTTTGTCACAAAAGGGAAAATTTAAGCCCATGTCCTTTTCTTTATAAATTATTAGACATATAAAATATGTTATTTTCCCCTTAAATTTTAAATTAATTTAATATTGAGTTCACTGCCATCTGGATACATGGTTTTATGCACTTCTCAGGAAGGATTTACTCAGCTGAATTTTTGGTTCAGTTGAAACAAAAAAATCTTTATAAAATAAGTTCCCGTGTCTGCAGAGAGAGACATCCTGAGCACGCTGACCAATCCATGTTTAGGATCATAAATCACATTCCATTAGGCATATTGGAAAACAAATTGTTCTTTTCTGAATGTACTCTATGGAATATTAGACATGGTGAAGCATAATGGAGCAAAATCTTCAGTGGATATACTCTGTGTAAAATGGATCCAGTTTGTGTTTGAGGAAGAAAGTTTCACATTCCCTTTTCACAGGATGTTCTGCACTGCAATTTATTAGCATTGCAATCACAGGGGCTGGAATTTTTCCAGCTGCATTCAGTTGAGTTTGTCTGACCTTGGATTTGGGTTCAGACAGTCCATTCTCCCCAGTCTTTTGAGTGCTTTTGTGCTGTCTGTATCTTTTAAACATAGAATATAGATTTGTATAGGTTGTGAAAACAATACCTGAAAGCATTTGGCCATGTATGCTAAAGAAATGGAAATAGTTTATTTCATTGCTTTCCCAAAGGCCAAGCTTCTTTTGATATTGCACATGCTCATGTTATCTTTAGAGTGTAGCCTTAATAAATGCTTTATCTTTGGCAGTAATGTGCAGAGCATAAGTGCTAT
The DNA here is from genome assembly GCF_001522545.3 of Parus major. Taxonomy (NCBI): domain Eukaryota; kingdom Metazoa; phylum Chordata; class Aves; order Passeriformes; family Paridae; genus Parus; species Parus major. The sequence goes on along the minus strand of NC_031778.1, from coordinate 19,885,092 downwards.
TGGCCTTGGAGGGATTTTTGACTTAATTTGCTGGATGGAAAGCCTCTGTTTCCAATAATTTATTATGTTTCAAAACCATCTCAGGGAATACAAAATGTGCACCTGAGGCTAGCTTTTATTTATTTCCAATCATTTTTGAACCTGTGCTATTTTCTGGCGTGTAAAAGTATATATCAGTCCACCTTTTTTGCTGTCCCTCCCCCTTACCCTGAATATTTAAAGCATGAACAAAATCAATGTGATCACATATTGATTTGTACATCTTTTGTACTCTTCAAAGTGCATAGCAGAATTAGAAAGTGTGTTAAACTCTAAAAATAATTTGATGGCAGATTACTCTAAGTATTTAATCACTCAAAAAAAACCCCAATCCTAACAAATACCTTGGCTGAATCTCTCACACCAAAATTGATTCTCTTGCACTGGATTTTAGACTTTGTAAAGTATATATTAAAGAGCTTAACTAGTAAATTAGAAGACGAGATAACTGCAGTGTAGATAAATGAACATTGCATGGAGAATTTTAAACAGATTTTTAACTAATTATTTATTCTCTACTGTGTAGTAAAAATGAACAAAACTGACTCCATGGAAATATAGGATTTTGAATGATTGTTTTTATATAACTGGGAGTAGAGGGTGCATATCTGCATTAATTTGCATCTCATGTATAAGTTTAAAGGTATTTTTGGAAGGGTTCATCATATATTAGGCATTTTTTAGTACTTGGTCTATAAGAAGCATTGTCTTGATTGGGAGCCCAGCCCTCTCAGTTGGGACTTTAGAGAGAAAAGAAAGGAGCACAATTCTTCTATAAATATGAGAACTTGAAATAATTTCTCCCTTGTTCACATTCCTGCCCAGTGGAATCCTCACTTGCTCACTGGAGTTACTGTCCAGCTTTGGTTATTTTTCTACCAGTTGGACAAATGGGGTAAAAACCCAGGTGAAAAAGCAATTCTGTAAATCTCCTTTATCACTTCCTATGAAAGCCAAAGCTCCAGCCTGTGGGATGTATGGGCTTTACTCCCAAAATCGATGGCACTTGTGAGGGGCATGGATTCCAGCAGGAGCCTCACTCCTCACAGGCCCTCCAGAGAGATTTATGGGCACACAGCGTGTGCTCCCAGGGAAACCTGGGCCACCAAAGCACATGAGGACCCCTGGATTAATGCCCTGTTTCTCCAGTTTATCTCTCCAGTTTGTGCCATCCACTCATCTGCAGACAGGGTGAGACAAAGGTGGGGATGTCCCAGTAGTGCCTGAGGAGGCTGTGGGTGAACACCATGAGCAAGGAGAGAACCCACAGTACAGGAAAAACAGAGGTGCTGAGCCAGACTGGGAATAAACACCTCCAGAGCTCTGGAAATCAGAAGAGAAATGTCAGCAGCTCAGGGGGCAAGCAGTGTTTGCCACAGTCCAAAAAGCTACAGGAAGACTTGGAGAGATGAATAGCCTGGAATGGCAGAGAAGGAGGGGGAAATTCTTCCCTAAAGCCACTTTCCATGTGTTCTCTGTCTAATCCCTTTGAATTTTCTCAGTCCTAAGGAGTCAATTATTCTGGTTCTTATTTTAATGATATTTTGCCTTTTTAATTTTAAGAGACTGCCTGTCTTCTCTGTGAACCCACTGTAAGGCAGAGATCTAGGCAGATTTACCTCAAAGCCTTAGCCAAGTTAAAGTCCTATTACAAGCCATTGAAGTGATTTAATTTTATTACCTGAGGACACTTTTTCTGAGGAAAGTTAGTACATGCTGCAGTGCTCTGCTGAGTCTGGGCATCCTTCTTCTTCAGCCCTATCTGAGCCCTTGGTAGGCAAACACCGTGGATATAACTCCAATACATACTGGTATTTTAAACTGCAGTGTAAGGATATAAGATTTTTAAATATTGATTTGGATTCATCTGCTTAGCTGACCCCTGGCATAAATATCATATTTAGCAGTGAACTTGGCCTTTTGCTTCTTTTTCTTTTAATACCAAGAAATCAAACTATTCTGGTTTTTTTATTTTTTTTTTTAGCATAGGCATCATCTGGCACTAGTGGGTACAAAAAAGCTCAGCATCAGAGAAACAAATTTTGTATTTTTTTCCTTGCAACCACTATCAGAACGAACACTAGGACCAAGGGCCCTTATTGAAAATAATTCCTTAAATAATCACTTACCTTGAAGGCATTTGATCTGTATGATCTGAATGCAACTGCTGATAACTTCAGAGAAATAGAAAACTGTGTTAAAAATCACTTTCTCTTGGGGACTGAAGTCCTGTCCATCACACGGTGGATTAGAGGCTTGGCAGCTCGCCAGCCCATCAGACAGCACGTAAATTCTTTGATGCCAATTGCATTAGCCTTCCTCTACTAATGTGTTGTAGAGCTTGGAAAATAAAAGAATGAAGGTCAACATGCCAGCATGTACCCCTGGTACAGCAAGGGCTGCTTTTAATGTGCAGGAGAATAAAAACGCTTCAGAGTTCAAGCTGCAGGCTGGATGACCTTCTCCTGCACCCAAGGTCCCGAGATTTTTGTCCTCGAGTCCTGAGTGCAACGAGAGCCTGTCCCAGGATGCAATTTGCTCTGAAATTCCCAAATGGACACAGTTTGCCTTCAACCATTATGGTTTGTTATTTATGTGCAGATGCTGTGGGCTATGAACTCCGTGCTGAACTCCGCTCTCGCTCTCACGGTTTTGTTCACTGGGAGGGCCGGAGTGGGCAGGAATCAACGCAGCTCATGAGTGAAAAAGCCAGACTTTATGACTGATTTGAACACCAGACAAAAGCTCTGCTCTACGTGCATCTTCTTCCCCAGGGCTCCTGCTCTGGAGATGTTACAGAGATGGATGGCAGGCCCGTGTGCCCGCTGCCTCGCGCTGAGCACAGCACAGCAGAGACACTGCAGGGTGATAGATGGCCGGGGCTGATGGGGTGTTTGCAGGGTAATTAACTTCTACATCCTCCTTTCCCCTCAGAAACACGGAGGAAGGACCCAACCACTCCCAAAAGCATCTGAAGGATGACACTTGCTGGGAGGTGAAGCTTATGTGTTGGAGCAAAATCTATGCTAAACCTGACAAATGACTGACCTAAGTGTATCTAATCATCACAGAATAATCAGTTTTGATGTGGAAATCCAGTCACAAAAACACTTCGAGCCCTCCAGTTTAACCTCCATCCTATCCAGGCTGTACCCAGGAGATGTACACACTTTTTCTGGTTCCTCCCCCTGGACATCATGGTGTATTTTTCCCACGGTGTGTTTTGGGAGGCTCAGAAGGCTCCTGCCCCACTGCTGAACACGGTGCCACAGCCCTTCGGTTCACACTTTGCTCCTGACAAGGAATAAACTGTGACTCCCTGGGTAGCAGCTGGCACAGGGTTTGGCAGCAGTCAGCTTGTGAATCTGGGAGATTGACACTGAAACCTGCCTTGTGCCTAGTAAGGAACTACAGGAGGATAAAACTGGAAAGAATGGAAGCTCTTTCATAGGGAATGACCAAAAATAAAAAGGTTATATTGGTCTTAAGCTGGTTTTGGTGCAAAGACAGAAGGATTTTATTTTAACCTCTGATTTTTCAGCGTTACACTGTAATAACCTCATCAGGGAGACAGGCTGTAAAGTGGGGAACAATTTGTAATATTTCTCCATGACTGTTATGTGATCAATTTGCCCTTCAAGCTTGAAGTGAGTTGGTTTTAAGTCATTAAAGGGGGATAGACCTCCCAAAGCAAGGGAACTCTGCTGTACTTCCCTTCCCTCACTCATAGTGATGATAATTGATGCTCATAAACCAGAGGCAAGGGCAACACTGCAACAGCTACCCTTGACAAGCTTGTAACTTTATAAGAAAACTCTCATTGCTTGTCAAAACCAGGGCTTGATTACACAGTGTTATCTGACATGAAGAAAAGCTGTATTACTTTGCTGGGCTAAGAGTGGGAACAACAAGATTATGTATAAACAACAAAGGAAGAACATACTTTGATAATAAATGAATGAGACAGCTGATGGATGATGTGGAAATTAAAGTGCAAGAAATGTTGGAGTAATTTTTAATTGCTTAATTTGATCCCTTTTGAATGAGGAAATGTATCTTCCATGACTTCAGCAGTGGTGAAAAGTAGACAATGTACAAAATACAGATTTGGCACGAGGTTAATCCTTAGGTACACTCAAATCTGGATCTCAGTTTTGCTCCAAGATGTACTAATGGTATCAAAAGAAAGAAATATTTCCTATCTGGAGGTCTTGAAGGTGTTTTGATCAGTGCCAAGATGAGTCATGCACCTTTGGATGACTGATTTTGCTTTGCACATCCTGCCCAGGTCTTCTGTAACCATCCAAATATTTTGCTCATTTATAGGAACTCTGACTTTTCAAGGTTCATACTGAAAAAGTAATAATATAACCTTGGATATGCTATAGGATAATTGCAGAATCTTGGTCAGATAAATCACAAGTAAATTTATAGGATTCATACAGGGCATTCTGGTACATAACACCCTTTTCCCTCCTGGTTTCTCTTCACCTGCAGTTTTCAAAGTAGTCTAGTAATGTTTTTTTTATTTCTGCTTTTAAGCAACTACAGCTTGAATATTTGCAGCATTTAACCAGATTTTTTTTAGTTTCAATATTATTTTAGGTACTTAAGTTTGTGACTAACAGATTCCTGTAAAACTGGTGTTTCTATGTAAAGTATAGGCAGAGAAATGATAATTCCCCCTTTTTTTTATACTTCTGATGGAAGAGTTTTTTGGAGTTGCTTTAATAATTTTTATGCTTTTTATGTGACAGAACCAAGAGGAGATCTTTTTCAGGCCAAATAAAGTGGGAAATTGGACTGACTTTTAATCAAAATATTAATCCAGAGGAGAAAAGAGGTGTTGCTTACATTGTCTTAAAAACTCTATCTGTGAAAAAAAAAAAAAATCACCCACATATTTCAGAACATGGATTTGAAATACTAAAGTATGGAGAGGTAGCTTGGCTTCAGCAGTGTCTGTTTCTGAATCCATGTATGAATCCCTCTTATTTCACCCTTCAAACAACTCCAGTAAAATAAGATGAAAAATTTAGTTTTGTGTCTTCTAGTATGTGTTGCACTGGGGAGGATGGAAGAAGTCATGTGAGTCTGTTAAATGAGTTTTCTTATTTTTTGACTCAAATTACAATAATAATCATATTTTAAAAAATAAATATGTTTTGTTAATCTATATTTTTTCTGAAGTTTTCTCTCTTCTTCCTTATTTCCTGCCTTCTCACTCAGAATGTGGTCACATAATTAATTGATTTCTAGAGTGACTTAAAGGAAAGGATGTAAACATTCATGAAGATGGCAAGAACAAATGTAGGAAGATTAAAATTTTCTAAATTTTTTCCATAAATGGAGGTTTTTCTGATCCACATTAGGAGATTTCTCTCTCAGGTCCCAAACTTCTCACCACTCCTCATTGCTGGGCCACATCTCACAAACCCTTTTGTTTTAATTCTTGTTCAGTTCTTACTGAAGGGGTAAAAACTTTGAGACAAGAAGCAGAAGGATGTAGCCAGAAGCAAGATCTCTCTATTACTTGGGAGGTAAACAGATTTATCCCTCTTAAAGTAGCGATTAGTAAATCCCTCACCATTTAACTACCCTCTGGCTAAGGTAATAAAATTACAGTTGATCCCAAACCAGAAATATGGCAATAAAAATGATCCTCATAGTGACACTGAAGTCATTAGACATTTTTTTCTGTAAGAAAGGAGAACGTAGCTGAGCTAAAAATCCTATAAATATACAATAGCACTTGGATTATTTGGAAAGATGCAAGCTCAGTTCAAGTAAAATAACATTCCCTTGTACACATAAACACTTAAAGGATGCATTCATTTATACATTATTTTATTGCTGGTGGTTTTTTGTCGAGTTTGAGACAGTAGAAATGAGGAATATGAGATGCCATGGGAAGAAAGATGCTCTGAAGCTACAATGATTTAAAAAGCAGTTTAAGGGCACTGGGGGCTGAGGGGAACTGGGGATGCTCCCACAAGGTGACCAAAGTGAAGATACAAATGAGGGAAAGGGAAAATAGGAAGGTGAATGAGAAGGTAGGGTGTGTAGGTGACAGAGGAACAAGAGAAAGAGGAACTAGTTAGATTGGCTGCAGCAGAAGGCAGAAAATGCAGGCAAACAGAAAGAGTTTCCCCAGTAGATTAAATGATGTTTTGGAGGCTGGAAGGAACCTCTGGAGAGCCCCCTTTCTTTCACTGCCACTGAATATCTGCAAAACTTCTGTCAGGTTGTCCTGTTCTTCTACCAACCCTGAAAATTTCCTTGCTGGCTCCATAAAGTGGGAGTTTCATGTGTGGTGTGTATATAGAGTGAGTTTCAGGTTTCAGCTATCAGATACCTCCTTGAACATATTTCTCAACTTATTTTTGTCCTGCTTGCTGCTTTCACACCAGCACCTGAATGATCCATGCAGATTGGAAACTGGGAAATTAATGCACCCTGAGCTTCTTTCTTTTTAACTTTTTCCTTTTTATTCCTTTTTTATTTATTTTTTTTTTAATTTCTGGAGGAAGGAGGGATAGAGTGGAGGGAAGAGGAACTGCACAAATAATTTAGGCAAAATATTACACAAACAGCACCAATTCCAGGCATCTTAAATTAAGTGCATGGCTTCATATTTAGACAGCTATTATTCCCACTGACTTTACTGCAAACTTTACTGGCAGCCCAGCATTTCTGTTAAGACTGTTCCTCAGAGCTCGAAAATGGGGATGTATTTTATAGTTTGGAACCTGGGTTTATAGATTTGCTCAAGAACACTAACCTCTCCACCATAAGAATCACAGTTAGAGTTTCTTTTTCTTCGAGGGCTCAATATTACAGGAGGCTGAACATTACTGACATTAAACTCATGGAGTTGGGGTTTATATAACCAAAGTACACAACACTCTGAAGAATTGAGCCGTAAGCACAGAATTCACCAGCCTAATGCATTTGGAAACACTTTGCTTTGCATATAGAGGGAATGATCACACATCAGACACCTGGCAATTCTGATGATCCTGTTTTCAATAGAATAACATTGCATACTCTATTGCCAGAAGAGTAATAAATGAGAACACTGAACAGAAGTGCCAAAAGGAATCCTTAATATCGTTTTTATGAACATCTGTCATTTGTTTAAGTATAAAGAAAAATGAGCTTATGCAGAATGAAAAATCAGTTCTAAAATGGAGACTATCAGTACCTTTTGCAAAATATTCTTACTTTTATTGAGCATTTTACTGTGTGCATGAGAGTTCCTAGCATTATTTTTATGGCTCTGCACAGTCTCCTTTGTGCATTCTTGGTGTAGACCTGAGAGGAGCTGGCTTACACATAAGGACAAAAAGAGGTGTAATGAATCATGAAACAAGCCTGTTTTATTCAGTAAGACATTGTCTGAGCTTTCTTTCCACATGAAGAACTGGCCATTCAAACAGAAATGACCTGCAGAATTTTTGCATAGAAAGGAAGCCAAATTCATTGGGGCATATGCAGTAATAATTCTGTTGTTTCACGATACTATGAGATTAAATTAAACAATACTAGCATGTGGAAACTTCCCTAGTACACAGGACAATGAAGTATTTTCCCCTGAAAATGTCATTGATTCCTTTCACCAGTAATTTTTAGCAGTTCAGTAACTGCAAGACCTTTGTTTTCAAGATAAATGCAGGCAGAGATGTCTGGCACAATGGAGTATTAAGGCTTAAATTCTCAGAAAAGCAAGGGCCAGCCTTCCCTGTGCTTTACCACAAATAAAATGTTGCACATAGGCAACAAGTAAGAGATGCCACCAGCAAACCATGTGATGTCTGACATGAGTTGCTAAGTGGAATTTCTATAGTTCATGTATCACCTTCAACCAGGGAGGAGGTGAAAGAAAGCTTATTGCACTTAATAACACTTGTAGGCATCAGTGTTACCGTGCTACCTATAAATTCTTGGCCTTTGTTGAGCTGTGTAAAGCTCTGAGTCACAGGATGCCACTGGAGATGTCATTATTTTAGAGGTTGATGCATGGAGTAAGGACATTTTTTTAAATTAGCGTGTGTGGAATAGGTCTTAGTGGGAGGAAGGGAATGTTTTCATTGTGGGATTTGAAAATCTTGTACACATAAAGGTTAGTCTTTGGATTTTTTGTCTTTTTTGATCAATAACATGAGACTATGAAGCACTTACAAAAAGCTTTTCTTCCTTCATATCTTTGCAGCATCCTAGCTTTAGAGGACTTCAGAGATTTTTCCATTTAGCCATTCCACACAACAGGTCTGGTAGTTCAATGAGTACCTTTTTCTTTCTTCTCTCTACTCAGTGATGTCTCTAGTTGATTAATTTTAGAATAAAGCATTCCTAGAAGAGCTCTTCCAGGGAGGGTTTTCTGTGGGCATCTGTTTTTTACATTCAGGGCAAGATGGTCCCTGCATGGTCAGGCAGGCTGTGCAGCCCAGTGTGTGGAAACTTTGATTTTTGCAGTCTTTTAACTTCTGGATGTGACTTCTTCAGGCTAGAAACACTTGCTGCAAGTCAAAGTGCAACAAGCTATCAAGTCAAATTAAAACTGGAAACAAAAATAGAGAATGAAAGAATTTTTCTCCCACCCCAGAGTAGGATGCTGGCACATCAAGGCCTGACCTTGAAGCTTTCACCATTAGGATTCTTTAATAGAGCAAGAAAATGAGTAACTGAGGAATGGAGGAAATAAGAGAGAGCTGCAACCCACAATAGTCCTTTGACTCTTTGTTACTGATGGAGGAGTCAATGCTGGACATGCTGCTGCCTCTCTCCTGCCTTTCATGAGCTTTACTGGGTCTGATCTTTTGTCTTTCTCTTTTTTATGTGTGGTTAGTCATTTTCATTATGAAAGGTCAGTCTACTTTTCTGTTGGAATTTGAATGTTGTCCACATTTTTTTCCCAAATGTCATTACATCGGCTAACATTTTTATTACCAATTATGGCAAGATTTTGTAGCATTTCTAGCTCACATCTTTAGAATACATTCTGTCTGAAGAGTTCTTCCTTCTGTAATTAAAAATGACCTGGCTTCATACTAAATGCTAAAATATTGTGAAATGCTAATGGCTGTCTTCAAGGTTTGAGAACCTTCTGTTCCCTGTAAATTATGCAAAATGTGAGTTTGAGATCTTTGAAAAATGTCTTTCCCCCATGTTCAGAAATTTCTGTTAATTTAAATGGATAAGGTCAGTGAGTTTGTCTGGAAGACCATTTAAGAATAAGTGTTTCTGAAAACTTATTTCTTTAATCTGGCACTCTCAGGCTCTGCACAACCCTGGTGCACATTGCTTTGCTTGCTTTTCATATCGACTGATTCCCCCCCATTCCTGCATTTCTTTCCCCAGAGTATTTTTTGTAATTATAGATTCTGTTACTAGCTGAGAAAAAATTGACCCAGGATGTGTAGCTGGGTGAGGGATGAAGCCTGAGCTGCCCTCCTGACACTGTTGCTGTCTCTGAAGCCAACTTGTGGAACACCTTTTATTTCCCCTTGTCTGCCTCAGCTTTGTTCTCTGCAGATGGAGTTAATGGCATCTCGGAGCACTTGGCACCTCCTGGTGGAAAATGTTCATTTGTTGTTATCTGGGAATTTGATTCATAACCATTTAAAACACTTGGAAAACTGTTAATTGCATTTTGGTTCTTCCACGCCTCCTCCTCCTCCTCCCATCTGCTGTTTTCTCCCACCTTTCCCTCTCACCTCTTCCTCTGATGAAGGCAGAGCTCAGACATTCCTGCCCGATGGCCCAGCTCAGTTCTCTGGCTGCACGCTGCTGTCCTGTGCTCCCCTGGTCTCTGGGAAGGTTGATATGTGATTTTAGCTCTCTCACCTCGCTTTCTCTGCCACACAATATTCTCATTTCCTTCTCTTGGTAGTTTTATCCCCAAAGGCAGCTGCTAAAGTGAGTGGAGCAGTGAGGCTGGGCCCTCTGGAGCTGGGATCTTGCACCCACAGGTGGGAACCACATGATGGAAGGGCTCCATGAAATCACTAATTACAAAAACCTCCCACGTTTAACAGTTTTTTACATAACAACCCATCAAAGTTTTCACTACACTGGGTATTCTGAGGACATGGTAAATAATCAAAAGAGTGATATATCAGATTATCCAAAAATTATATTGACTTTCTCAGGGCAAAATTAGATTTTTTTTCCCCCCTCCATGTATTAATGGAAGGTATGGTTGCAGAGAGGTATTTTTTCAAGTTCAGTAGGACTTTTTCTTATTATTAGAAGCCAAGTCAGGTTTGTAATGCACTTAGTGGTTGTAGGGACACTTTGAGTTGCTAAGTACCTATAATGGAAAGAAATGAGAGAGAAGCACTAATCAGGAATTTTTCAGCAGAATGCTTTTTCCTGGAAAATGGTGTTTCAAGGAAACTCAGATGTTTAATGGAATTCCTTTGAGGTTTCAATATGAACTTTAGCAAAAAGACAAGCTGTGACGTTGCAGGAGGCAGTCTGCCACTCTTCTCTGTGCTGCTCATGGCATGACATCATACCCCAGAGTATAACTGAAATACTTCTAAAGTCATATTAAGGTCAACTGTTTTTTATTATTGATTGTCAAGGCATCAGAATGTTCCACTGTAAACTAAACCAGGGTGTGTTTCAGTCCAGAAAAATAATAGTGTTTTAACCAATGCTGGGTGACAGATGTGTCTTTGGTGGCTGAAAAGGAAAACATCACAGGATCATGGAGTGCTTTGGGTTGGAAGGTGACTTAAAGCTCATCCAGTTCCAACTCCCTTCCATGGGTGAGACCATCTTTCACTATCCCAGGTTGCTCCAAGCCCCATCCAACCTGGTCTTGAGCACTTGCAGGGATGGGGCAGCCACAACTCTTGTGCTGTAAATTACTTTATTTCTCTTTGTGGTGCACTACTGCTGGTGTAGAGCTCAGTAACATGAACAAAGAATAGAAAAGGTAGCATTCAAAATATATGTTAGAAGGAATTTAATTTGAATTCTAAAATTTTCTAAAAAACAAAACATTGTTTTGTCAAAGAATTGGAATTTTGTAAAGCTTTTTTTTTCTTTTTTAAACACTAGGATTCTGAGAAATTACCATTCTTTATTTTGAAAAAAAGTTTGTGGGTAGCTTCCAAGAAATGTCTTCCTGGGAGAAGAGTGGCTGGAGCAGCTTTCTGTTCCATGCTGGTCTGCAGCAGGAGCTCTGGCTCAGGCTCCATCGCTGATTCAGGTGGCATTTTAGGAATATGAACTCTCTCACATCACTGACTTACCTCTTAACTTCAGACACTTCTCTGTGAAATGTGGTTGCACAGTTTACCACATGTCATTTTTAAACCTAATTTAAGTAAATTCTGTGCAACTTCTCATCAAGGCACTTTCAATTTATTTTTTTTCTGTTTTTTAGGACTGATTTAATTAAATTTACCATAAGTCAATTCATATTGATTGAAATTACCTTAAATGAGCTTGGCTTGAGCCCAAATAACACAGTCTTTTGCACCTGTTTTAAGTTAAACTGGTTTAATTTTATACCAACAATTCTGCTGTTGCCACCCATCAGTGGCAGCCAGCACACAGAAAGCTCCCACTTCTGGGCTATAATGAGGTACCAAATAGAGAAATAACCTGAGATTGCCTATGTGCACTTGTCTCTCAATTGCATCATTTGTAGAGAAAAATACCATTTTAATTAGTATAAGCTTCTGAAGAAGTCATCAGTGCCCTGTCTTTGAGCTTCCATTCTCCATCACTAATCGTGCTATATATTATACAATCAAATAAATGATAATTCATATATTATCAATTTTTTATACACCAGCTTTTATTGTGGCACTTGTCTGCTTTAGTATTCTGACATACTTTCCTTTCTTTACATAATTTTAATGAGAAATAATCAATTAATAGAAAATAGGTTAGGCTCAAAGCAGGAGAAGCAGGGGGATTCTCTGTGGTGAGCAAAGACAGCAGTAAAAACATGCAGTAAAAAATCCCCCACTTTGCTAAAATTTTCTTCCTAATTCCAGAGCTCTCAAACACAAGTAGAAATTGTCACTGAGCTTCATCTGAATTTTCCCTTGTGACCCTTTAAAAATGTTATTTAGAAGTCAAATAAAGCTGTGTTTGGGATGAGGAGGAGGGTTTTGCTAATGTGATCATAAGTTCACCAAGTGTGTAGGTAAATATTGGAGCCAATTCTCTGCTCACATCACTAGAAACTGGAAGAGATCAAGTGAAATACAAAATATTATCTGGGGTTTCCCCTTATGTAGTTTGTAGCTGTGATGGGTTTGTTGCTAGAAGAGAAAAAGCTGGTTTTTTCTGCTTATAATCTATAAAGAGGAGTAGGACAAAAACTGAGGTGTAAAATAGCTGCAGAGGTGAGAAACAGATGTTCTTACCCTGCACACAAACAGGCAGGTTTTCAACAGGACTGTGCAGGACACCCTCAGCTGGATGCTTTATTAAAACCATAAAGTGGTGAGCACACCTAGAAGCTTAACAATTTCTAATGTAAGTAATTTTAAGTTGGTTTAAATTTTTTTTGGTGCATTTTAGAGGAGAAAAGACAGTTTATTTTATCTTTTACTTTCATCCATTTTTTTTCTCCTCAGACTCCCTCTTTACTACAGAACTAATTTTCTGGTGCAGAGCTGTGACTGATGTAACCCAGTGTGTGGGAGCCATACAAATTAACAGAAAAGGAAAATAATGTGCTGCCAGGGATTGATACAACATTTAATACCTCTGCATAAATATCCATTGCAATGTAAATATTTCTGTTTAGAAAATGTTTGACCCTTTCTAACACAGGAGGCCACACCACATTATATCAGACCGTGCTCTGTCATGTTGCAACATGAGATGAAGTAACAAGAAGTGACATGAACCTTTGTAAAATGCCACAGTGCAGTAACCCATTTTTAATGCTGTCAGTATAAACCATGGGAGCAGGTAGGAACAAATCAAACATAACATCTGAACGGGAAAATATTGTTAAAATTACCTGCAGCCTTCAGTTAATATCTGACTGTCGGGACATCTCTGGCTGAGGTATCAATTCACACCAAGAAATCATGTGGGCTTGTAACCAGAGTGGTTGTGGATCTCATTACAGAGATTGTCACTTCAATGTTATTTATCAGCACCTCACACAGCTGAGTAAACAAGATGGGTTTTGTCTTGGTAATTTTCTGGAGTAGCAGCCCCACAGGCCCACCTCACCTCCCTTCCCGGGTCAAAAGGAGTGACTATCAGCGGGCTGATATCTAGCATTCCAGAGCCTTGCAGTACTTTTGCTCCTTCTACTCTCGAGTTTTTGTCCTCATAAACTGCCCCAGAACACATTTCTGCTGGGAGGAGAGGGCTAGCAAGGCTTTTCCTGGCTCTCCTTTACTGCACTTCCCTGAAGACTAACAGCATCCAGCTTTTATGGCCCTGACATTTCTGCAGTCCTACGGCCGCTCCCACAAACGAATCTTGCACCAGATGCCAAATTATATCCAAAAAGCAAGAGCAGTGCACTTCTCATGAATTTTATAGGACACTGTGGAATTAAACTGGACAACCAATTTAAGAGTGTAGAGACTGATTCACCAACATTACTGCTGAGGAATCAAATAGCAGATTCAATGAATCTGGTGGTTTGGACATAAATAATGTTTAAGGCAATTAACTATGGATTTCAGGCTTGTCCTGAGGACTTTATCAAACTGCAATTTTACAGCATGAAGGAGATTTTTTTGAATTCATGGGTGGAAATAAAAAATCCTTTGTTACAATGAGGTTCTTTGGTGTGTTATGCAGCAAGCAGGTCTTGATGACTCTGCTCTTAGTGTATATGAATAAGCACTATCATAATAAAAGTGATTCTTCTACTGACACTGGTAAAAACTGTGTAGGGATTTCTCTTTCATGTGACCTTTCTGTTGAAGTTTTTCTTCTCTTAATGTTGTCCTCACTAAAATAAAGATGATAGCAGTGGATGATATTCAGCAACAAACAGGTGAATCTTGAAATCTGACCCAGTATCAGGATTTTGTGAGTTTTCCCAATTTAAGGAATTTTTCACATGAATATATAGGTAGAGAAAATTCCCACAGCTCTCAGCTTTCTAAGGGATGCTGGCCTAATAAACCAGTGATGTGACCTGAGACAGGCTGGTGGAGAATTCTGTGCTGTTAAACAGCACAAGAAATGAAGCACAAGCTGCAGCAAGGGAAGTTCCAAGAGGATATTAGGGAAAATATACTAGATGAGAGTGATCAAACAGTGGAACAAGAGACACCCAGAGATGTCATTTCCATCCTTAGAGGGATGAAAAACACAACCAGATAAAGTCCTGAACAACCTGACTCAACTTAAGAGTTGGGTTCACCTTTCAAGTGATCTCTGATCAGATGCAAAAGATGCAAGGTCATCTTTCCCTGATGTTCTGCACAAAACCCTTCTACCCTAAATTACTCTGTGATTCTCAGCCAGTAGTTTCACACTGAGTGGCATTTGGTGACCTTTTCTTCCTCACTGATTTGCTCCAAGGACTGACTTCAAGGGGTTAAATACATTTTATTTAGGGATAGAGGACAAATATAAGCTGCAGATACTGAAGAATCACATGCTATTGTCTCATCCACTACGTGTCTACTGTTAGGAATGCTCCTAAATGTACTGTAAAGATATTCAAAATCGTATTAATTCTTCATGTTATCTTAACATCTGGTCTGCAATTGTAAAGACATATTCTTTTTGGTTCATTATTATTATGTCTATGCTGTAAAAGAATTAAGGACTAACCCAGCTTGCTGCAGGTCATCAGATTTCCTCTTTGACCTTGTCTGATATCATCTCATCTGTTTGTGTTCAAGACTGCTTAAAAGCCTAAACCTATCCTGCACAAAATAAATATAGGAGGAAAACTCTTAAGAAATGTTCTCTTTTCTAAGCCCAATGGGCTATCTTTATTCAATAGAGCTAAGCATTTGACTAGTTTTGCAATAAATAGAAGCTGAAATGTAATTTACCAGCTCTTCATGAATTGTTTATTCATACCCACCCTCGGGATATTCTAGTACTATTGAATTACTCAGTAGGATGTTGACAACTAGTTTATTTTTTTTCTTCTAATTTCTGAAACATGCTGTTATTCAGTATTTAGATCTGAGAACTAATTACTGAGGACATGTGAGAATTTTGCAAACAAAAAGGCTGTAGACAAGTTAAATGAAAAAGGCCAAATTCTACCCTGAATTATACTGGTGCAGCCCAATGACAGCAGCTTTCTCATGACAGCAGAAAGAGGGAATGTAGGCAATTAACTATTACAGCAAAATTATTTTTCCATCTGTGTCATTGCTTTCTAGATCTAAAAATACGCCATGGTTGGGGGGATTGGTTTGTTTTTCTCCCCTGTTGATGTAGGGATACAGTAAACTTCTCTAATAAGAAAGGAAAAAGCATGGGTAAAAAAAAATTCCCTTGGCACAAAATTATTTTCTAGGAGGTTAATAGGAAGTGTTATTTACTTTGTGAAAAAAATTTCAAGTGAGGTACAGTTGCTATCCCAACCACCTGTACAGGACAGAACAAACCAGGTTTTCACTAAAGCTTCAGAACAATGATTTAATTTGGTGAAGATCCTGAGAACTGATTTGTACCTGGACCCCTGGACTACAGGGAGCTGACTGAGGGGTTTCACTGGGACAAAAACCTCTGCCTAAACACAGGGACTGAAAAACCCTATCAAACATGACCTATTAAAATAAAGAAATACATGGTTTTAAAAGGGAGAGGGCACTAATTAACTGAAAACCATAGTAGCTTTGGTGTTTGACCTGGAAAGATGTGGGTGTTAATTTGAGAACAGGCAGAACTTGCTTGCAGCAACATAAGATATAAAGATGAGGAGGGGTATAAAATATGAAGAAGAGGGAAGACTGCTGTGAGTATTTTCAGTTCATGTTGTGACAGCCAGTGTTGAGAGACTTGGCAGGTTAAAAATAACATTCTTATTTTGTTACAATTTTAACTTGCAGTATTCCATTTTCAAAAACAGTTACAGCACAAATTACTTAATTTCTTTAAATATTTATGCTTTAGAATAGTGCAATACTTTATTAAAGAGTTAAAATTAAAGATGATTTTGTGTTGTTTTCTAAAACAAGGCCCTCCAGTACACAAATAAAACTTAAAGATAAATCATATAGTGATATTCCTAAAGCATCAGAGCCTCTATATTGCCTGTGCCCTATTGTATATTGCAATGCTAAAAAATAAAAAAATCAACCCTCATTTTATTTATCAGGATAGCAAGAGCTGTACTGTGCTGTATACTTCCCATAGTGGCACACATTATATTATTGGAGTTATCTCTGCTCCTCTCTTTCCCTCCCTGTCAGAGCCATGGAATAAACTGAAATATCCATGTGATGCACGAATCACTGAGGGATCTGTGAAAACTCTGGCAACAGCCATCATTCACTTGGGGTACTTTAAAAATTATCACCCTTCAGATTAAAAATCCTCCACCTGAAAAGCAAGCTTGAGGGAGAAGGACCATTTTCAGCTCCTAAAGCTCCCCATGTGAATAAATAACCCCTGGACAATGCTGAACCAGTGCTGGCACTGCCTGACCCCAGCCGGGCTCAGGGGATCTCTGCTGGCAACCAGGGAGGCCAGGGTTAACAGCACAGATTTTTATTCAGTAGAAATTCAGGTTTTTTGGCATGAGGTAGGCAGAGCCTCATCAGGGAGCCCTGTCAAAGCTGCTCTCCATGCCCAGCCCATCTCTGGCTCTGCGACAAGTCCCACAGCAGCGGGGCCTTGTGGCAGCCGAGACTCGCTCCAGAGGGTGATCCCTGCACAGCTCTGGGGATGGAGAAGCTGCACTCGGGATCCCAGCCCAGCCTTTGCCCACCCAGGTGATCCAGAACTGCTTCCCCTCCTCTCCCTGTGCCGCAGGCACTGCTGGGGATTGCCCTGGATGTGCTGGGGGTAGGGTCTGGCAGGGTGGGCAAGGCATTACAGCCAGCTTTTCTGGTTTCCAGACTCCTACATTTCTGTCCACCCCATGCACATCCATGTCCACCCCTCCTTGCACATCAGCTGTATCAACAACAGGCAGTTTTCCTGCTGTTTATTCCCATATTTAATTAATTGCTCTGTTTTGTGTGGAGTTCTCCTTGTGACACTGCTCAGAGTTTCCTGTTCATGCCTGGCATTTTCAGCAGCACAATAACTCCATCACAAATGTCCTGCTTCATTGCATTCCTGCTGCAGTGACTGGATCCCACTTCTGCTCAAATCCTTAGTCCCAGCTATTTTTATGGCCAAGTGGCAAAGCGTGGAGCTCTGAGCTGGTAGTCCAGAGGGGCACAGCTCTGTCTCTGGAATTCAAGTTTTAAACAAAGCAGAGAGTTTTAGAGATTAAATACAGAGTGTGGGAGCAAGCCAAGCTGTCACAAGTCTTAGTAGCCACAATTAACTTGCTTGTTCATTATGAAGCATCAGTATTAATATTTTATTCACCCATAACTTCAAAGCACGAAAGGCAGTCTAACAAAAACAGACTAAACATCTTCCTCATCTCTGCTGTCTCACTCTGACTGCCCACCAAGAAGTGGGAGTGTTTCTTTGGGACATCAGTCTAGGGTTCAGCAAATCTCTTGGCACTCCAGGAGTTAGAAACCTCTCCTTTGTCCTCAGCAGGTGCCAGCAGTGAAGTTGATATCCCTTTCAAGTTTCAGATGACATTGTACACAGCTCTGAAGTCCAGGTCTTTGCACCACAGAGCTGTGGAGTGATGCAGGTCTGGCAGGAAGGGAACCATCATGTTCATCATTCCAGCTTTAGAACTCTTACCCTTTCGAGCTGTTGTCCTCTATGAAATGCAAAGTGCCTTTGAGAAAGCATCATTTATTAATAAGATATATTCTTCTAGATTTTGGCAGGTTACATTCCAAAAAAGGGCCCAGTGCATCCTTATGTAATGAAACACTGCACAATTCATGTCTCACCTCCTGCCAGTGCTTTTAGAAACGGGTGGAAATGAGTAATTACCCATAAATGGTAGCATTCCTCCATTACTTACAAAGAGTATTTGGAAGTGATCATTTAGACTTAAATGTTTTTTTTAAAGAGTAATACCATTCATGCACTTGTCACATTCAGAACTTCAACATGTCCCTTAAACTCCTCAACCAATTTATTACAAAATTATTCCATTTTTAAAGCTCTTTTTACTTCTGTAGCTCTGTCTGATCCATATTTAAACCATTATTATCAAGTTCTTTGTACATGCCAGGGTACCAGAACATATAAATAAAGATTGCTCTGAGTAGCAGTTTAAAAGAAAAGTTTGTGTCATCTGTAATTGAGGCAAGAGTTGGAGAAACACTACCCTGTGCCACTGGCACCATCACACCATCCCTGGACATGTTCAAGGCCAGGCTGGATGGGCTCTGAGCAGCCTGGTCTGGTGGAAGGTGTAGAACCCATGGCAGGGGCTGGGTCTGGATGAACTTTGAGGCCCCTTCCAACCCAAACCATTCTGTGGTTCTCCAGTCCTGTAATCCCATGACAGCCTTGGGTCACATTTCTCAGTGTAAGGAATGGTAGGAGGTGGCTCTGGAAGCTTCCCAGTGACTCTTCAGCTGAGCTGGTTTGGTGCTGTGTGCCTGGGATGGAGATGGGATGGAGAGCCACAGCCAGTGAGGGATGTCCTCCCCCAGCTGAGCCAGCTGTGTGTGCTCTTCACCCACATGGAAAAGCTGCACTGCAGATGTTTTCCCTGGGTGCCACAGGAGCTTTCCTGATCTGCTGCTCCCATCCATCTGGCACACGTGGCTGAGTTCTCCTGTCACCCCCTGACCTGGAGCTGCAGTTATTTTTCATGTAACAACATTGAGGAAGGCCTGTTTTAGAGACCTTCTCTTCAACAGTGACCTCCTATGTGGTGACTGGCCTGGGATAAACTAGCTACACATTTCACAAGCTACACTCCAGCTGCAGCCACAGATTTGGGAATTGATTTCTTCCAATGGTCTCAAAAAGCTGGACCTTTCAGGAAGAGTGAAGGGTCACTTTTATTATCTTAGCTTCACTTTTTACAAGTGTGTTAGATGCAGGTGTGCTACTTACAGAAATAGTTTGTACTGCAAAAAAATGTAGCTTAATACTTAAATAGATTTATAATTTTTCCTACATTTCTCATAGATGCATCAGATTATTATATAATCACT
This sequence comes from Parus major, assembly GCF_001522545.3. Taxonomy (NCBI): domain Eukaryota; kingdom Metazoa; phylum Chordata; class Aves; order Passeriformes; family Paridae; genus Parus; species Parus major. The sequence continues at coordinate 19,865,827 of NC_031778.1, read as the reverse complement.
TGTAATATAAACGAATATGCTACAGTTTGGCTAAAAATAAAAACAAGAAGAATTGTGCTTGTGCCAATGCAGCTGAAATGTCACTGAGCAATGGTGTCATTCAAAGCCCAAATCACCAGTGCAGTGCAAATATTGTGGGGTTAAGAAGCAGTTCATTTAGTTCTGCAGCCCTAATTTTGTTCAGGCAGAGGAGGCTTCTCTGTTTGCATTTCCATTCTCTACAGGATACACACTTGGCAGTTTTGTGAAATGAAGGACAAGAACAGGGTTCCTGCTCGGTGGAGTCTGGAAGCTGTAAGAGCACCTTCCTTAATTCCTGTGGGCACTGAACCAAAAGGCTGCAATGCACTGTACTGCAAAACTGCCACAGGGAAACTTTTTGTTATAAAATATATAATGAGGCCATAGGTGTGTTAGTGGAGTTTTGAGTCTTCTCATCTTAGTAGGGTGTGGGTGTAAGTAAGGGAGTTTTCTGCTTCCTGTCAGAATGCATAGAAAAAGTATTTGAAACTGGAGTAGTCTGAACTATTTTCTGCAGTTAGTACTCAAAATAAATAATCCTTACTAACTTGGTGGAAATGATTGATTATTCCCTAAGCACCACTTTGTAGCTGGAACATGGACTTTTGCTGGTGTGCTTAAAACAGCACAAACAACCCTTTGCTTTAGAACTTCAGCTAAGATTAATCACACAAGAGTTTTACCATTAAGTGTTTTGGTATTGATTAATAGGCTGGAATTTGAAAATGTTAAAACTCTCTCTGAATGTCCACACAGTGCATGTCTGGGCATGTGGGAAATGCTCAGAGCTCAGGGGACAGTGCACTTCCCATTAATTCTCATTAAACAGCTCCCCAACTTCTTCTCTTCCAGAATCTGAACTGATTGCAACAGATTTCGCATTCAGAAATAAGAATGATAGGCATGATAAAAGAAGTACCTTTATTTAGCATGTTAGATATGAATATAAAAGACATCCATGATGAAGGACATGGATTTGGGGGGCTGAAGGAGAATGTCCTTCCTGGGTTGGGACTAAATGATCCCATTTGCTCTCTGACTGATGAGCTCCAGTGGTGACAATTATCAGCCTTGCTCCTGGCATGACTCCACTGCCCCTTTTCTTTGCTGAAGCAGCAGGACAAGATGAGTGTCCCCATGTGTTTCTCCAGTTCCCAAGCTCATGGGTGACCTTAAGCCACCAGTGTGATGTATTTGGGCAGAGGCTGTGCCTCACCCAGCTGCCATCCCTGCAGGCGCTGCCGTGCGTTCCCTTCCCTCTGCTCACCAGACATGAGTCAGTTTTCCCTCCTGGAAGAGTCTACAGGGCTTTAAGTTTTCAGTTTTCCTTACTGAAACTTCCTAAAAAATCAGTGATAAGGCTTGGCTGGAAGGAAATGAACAAAATGCAAAGTGTCATGAACCTCAGTGAACTTTGCTGTTTCTCAGGGGCAGGGAGGAAAGCCTGGGTGGAGTTTGGTTGGTGGCTGGGCTGAGAGCATCCATCAGGGGAAGGCTCTCTGTCACCAATTCCCAAGAAAGTTCCACAAAATCAGTGGATATTTTAAAATGTCAGGAGAGAGAGAGAGCAGTTCCATTATAAACAGGATTCTAACATTTAAAATAACTATCCCTGCTATAGTCCCCAGCAGAAGATCAAAACTCCATCATTTTAACATCAAAATATCAAAAGGCATATTAAGTTTGGTTTTGGTTTTTTTTCTTTTTTTTCCCAGTGAAAAACATCCCTTGCTTTGTGCAGGATTTTTCCCCCTTTGTTTGGTTTAGTTTTGGGGGTTTTTTTTGTGGTTTTTTTTTTGTTTTGTTTTTGTTTCTGGGGTTTTCTTTTGTTGGTTGGGGGTTTGGGGGGATTTTTTTTTTCTTTGTGTGTGGGAGTTTGTTTGTTTTGTTTTGTTTTGTTTTTTTCTTTTCCAAAAGACTTAGACATTCAGACTACAGTAGAGGCTGTTCACATCTCTTTTTTTCAAAAGTTTTTTGACAGCTGATCCTGAAAGGGAGGGGTCTCTCAATCTTTAACATTTTAATAAGTTGCAATATTTGGAATTTTGAGTCTGGATTTTAGTCTTTGAGGAGGGAGAGTATTCAATGGCATGAATCTTTTAAACTGCAGTGGTGCAAGGGATTACTTCAGCAATTTGCCACAGACCATTTTTCAAAGAGACAATGAGGCATTTGTGAGCAATATATGGTAGGAATGAGCTTCAATTTTTTTCATGCAGCAACTTTGGAAGAAACACTGCTATGTCTGTGCAGTTTACATGGTACTTAAAATAGCTTAGGCAACCTCCAAGGGTATAAAGTCAATTTTTCAAATATAAATCTCAATTTCAGGTCAAGCTGGAAAAAGAAAATAAAGCAATTTAGAAATACCACTCACTATTTTTTCCTCTGAATTTTTAAGCTTGTGTGTAGCTGAAAGCCAGACTCAATTCTGGGCTACTTAAGGGAGTTTGTTCTAACCCATCTGGTATATAAACACTGGCATTTAGTGTCTTTTCAGTGTTTTCCACAAGGTCAGAGGCTGATGCTAAGATTATATTGTAAGGTAAATTTTCAGTGTAAAGTCTATATGAAAAAGATTAAAAACAGGGAAAAAAAAAAAAAAATCCAAGCTAAATTTCTTGTAAACTGCCTGTACTGCTGGGAAACCAGCCTGAATTTATCCATCATCACACTGACCAAAACATCTCTTACTAAACAGAGATTTGTACATGGTAGAACAAAACACATCCAGGTCAGGAAAACTTCTGTGCAAAAGAGCTCAATAGATTCTTCTAAAATTTGAAATTTTTGGAGGTTTACTGATTGACAAATACTATGCAGATGCTTCATAGCAATCACAATACTTAATTTATATTCCAGTGACACATTTTTTCACCATGATTTTCAATGTCTAAGCTATAATGAGTGTTTTGATGATGCAAATGGCATCCAGATCTATTCTATTCTATTCCATTTTATTCTGTTCTAAAGTTCTGCAAATAATGATGTTTGGATTTGTGGGGGAAAAAATTGTTTAAATTGCTTTGTGTTCTCACTGTTCACTGCTGAAGTAAAACACTGTATGGTGCAGCATCAGCATGGACTGCAGATGAAAGAAACAGAGGAAAATAAAGTTAGCAGCAGTGTCTTTCCCTTCTTCAGGGAAGATCTGAAGGGATAAATAAGTGCCAATAGAAGAAAAAGCACCACGTTAATGCACCTCATAATAATGGTTTCCTCATTCATCACTGCACTAAACCAATTCCAGCTACCAGGACCCAGAACATCTTTATCTGTGCTCTGTCCTTGCCCAGGCCCAAACGTCACAGTGACAGCAGGGTCTGCTGCTGGGCACTGAAGGTTTCAGCATCCCCCTGCCCCACTCCTTCCCCAGGGCTCTCTGCCATTACCAGGTGCTCACTTCAAAGAGATGCACTAAGCAATTTCTTGTTATGGCTGAGGTGAAGTTCTGAAAAAGAAATTACTGGAGAAGTAGAGCAAATTCATTTTGCTTACAGATAAGTATTTTTAAAACTAAACTATTGCAAGAGCAGTGATAGGATTCCCCCAGTTTACTCTGGAATTGGAGGAAATGCACAAGCATGTTTTTGGATCTTAAAGCTGTCCAGGCAGCCCAGCTTATTTTCCTGTACTGCAGAACATCCTGCTGTAAGTGCTATATATACACATCACTGCAGTGATTAGACTGGCTTGGGCTATTTTAATTCCAGTATATTCACCTTCCACTAGATCAGATCTAACTGAACTCTTTATGATGGACAAATAGAAGTCAAAAGATTCAAGGCAAGCACAACTTTTTAAAAATTAAGCTTATGAAAATAAATTAAATAGCCTTCCCAGTTTCATTTTTCAAAGTTTTCAGTTTTCTGTTTTTATTTTGCTGCTGAAATCCTAAAAATCTGCCAGGTATGCTGCTGATCCTGCTCGTCATTTGAAAGCTCTGTGTGAATGCTTTTGTTTTTAACAAAAAGCAATAGAAGAGAGAAATGATGTATTAGTCTGTGAAAAGTGAGGGCCAATATTTATAAAGACCTGCAGCCTTCATAGATTCAGACGGAGAAATTTTCAGTGTGTCCTGCAACCTGCTTGTGATGTGGAAGTGAGAACAGCTGAGGCTCCTTGAGGTCCTTTCAGTAAGTTCATATGGAACAGGAAGGGATTGAATATTTCCTCCCACAGCTTTGTTGATAAAAATGAAATCAAAACTTGTCAGTTGCTCTTGAATTCTGTTTGATGTTTTCCTGCTGAACTTACCTGCTCCCATTTGTTTCAGACAGACTGCTGAGACTAATAGACTTTCAGAAACCTGGAACTTTCTCATTTAGACTCATATGTGAGCTTTCTTTACATTTAGGAAAAGTGAGTTAGAAAATATCCACCCACATCATATTTTGTGCCATATCAATCCCTTGTGCCTTATTACTCAAGACATTTTTTTAAGGATGAGCCCTTTCATTATTTCGATCTTTATCCGCTTGTGCAGCTTTTCCACCATGTGAAATCGGTCTCAAACAGCAAAACCCACACCACATTTTTCACATGTGTTCCTGAACACTTGAATGTTTGTCTGTGTTTTTAGTATCTCTACAAATTCTGTATGATTTTGCTTGTTTTCCCTTTTATATGTGCCTGGTTATATCAGTTGCAGATGTATCACCCAGTTATCAAAGTGTTTAAGGCTACAGAAACACCTTTTTATCCTTTTCCTCCCCTGTCACCTCTGGTATTCCTCATTCCCATTAATCCATCAGTCACTATGTCAGCTCCCTGCTTCTGCCATCTCTTCTCAAGTCCCTCACGAGTCTGTGTTGTCTCTCAAACACCTTCCTTCCAGCTGTGAGGAGACATTTGGGCACAGCTGGGAACCTCCAGTGTCCTGTGTCCCCCTTCTGGGATGCAGCCTGTTTGACTGGGATGTCCTTTAGCACGGAGAGCTTTCTCTTGTGCACCCTAGGAGCAGGAAATGGGCTGTTTTCCACATCTGTGTCCCAAATTACCTCTGGGCAAACTTTCACCAAGTTCAGACCTTACCAAAGCAGGTCTGTGTCCCAGACTGTGCTTCCAAAAGTGCTGTGGTGAGGGATCAAATAATCATCTGTTGTGAAGGGCCACTCTCACATCCTGCAGTGTTTATTGTATCACAGCAGCACCACTGCCTAGCTGATGTAATGCCTCATCACAACAGTGTCAGGCAAGAAACAATGTTCTTTAAGCAGCCTTCTATCATACATGTTGTTAAAATTAGATTGTAGTTTTGCAATGGGAAATATTCACCGTGAGTTCTCTGTATGTCATTGAAATCATTGTTAAGGCAGGGTGATGTCATTTATTGTAATCTAAGACACAATAATTCAGGTTCCAGCCCAAGTTGTTGAAAGCTATTCCATTTTACCCAGATCATTTTGTTGGTTTTATTTATTTAGTGATACTATTGTATTTTATTTTTTCAGTCAAGTCTTAAAACAACAAAGAAAAAAAAAGAAAAAATCTTTTTTTTTTTATTTGCAACTACAGTATTAGAGTATTTTTCTTGTCAAACTTGAGCTGAAAATTGTACCAATGGAAACTTTTAGTTTGGGTTGCTAAAGAAACAAGGCTTAAGTGATTATGCTGTCTGCTGTTTTTATTGTGCTGCCTCCTGTCTGGTTTCCCATGCCAGTAGCTTGTTAATCTGCTGGGCAATTTCAAACAAATATGACTGGAGGTAAAGCTCTAAAAATGTGTTAGGTACGTGCATGCCTTCTGAAAGTGAGAAGACAGAACAGGAGGATAAAGTTTAATGCCCAAACTGAGGGGAAAATTGCCACGTGAATTTAACCCTGTTACCAGGGCTCACAGAAGAGCAGGTTTCATAATTCCTGCTATTCTTTTGAAGTATAAACATAAAAGAAGAGTTCCTCAGTTGACATTTTCTGAGTGTACTGTCCACAGCTATTAATTTTATAGAGTCTAGCTGCCTGCCAAAGGTTCATTCAAAGCTTTTGCTTTGAAACCCAATTCCATTATGGATGACCAAAACACCAGTGCATGGATCCCATGGAACATTCTGTCACAACAAGTCACTTAGTGACCCTCTAGAAAATACTTTTAATTAAGAAGTTCATGTGTAGGTGCCATCTCTTCACATGTTGTCTTCTTTCAATATTTTGACCTGGATCAGAAGTTTTAAAGATAAAGTTTTTCATCATGTACAACATCACTTTAGGTGGGTTTGATCTTTTTACTGGAATGGTATTATTCATTTCTGACAATAAATTTGGACATAGATTTCATTTGAACCTTGAACCAAAGTTTTATAATTCAAGAAGGTGTTTACTACTGTTGTTATCATAGCAACAACATTACTTCCATATTACAAACTGAAACAGGCTATAAATGTTCATTTTTCTCTCTCTTGTATTTTTCACATACGTGTTCTCTGTTGTATTAAAAGTATAGAAAAATGGAAGACAATATTTTAGATCTGAAAGAAGGCAGATGGAAATCTAGGTACCATCTCTGTACTGGCTGGTTTAATATCTGTGGGATGTAGAAGGGTCTTTCAGATTGATATTCAGCATTTTTTGACTAGCAGAAGCAAATTAGAACATATCTGCAGGCTCAAAGTTGTGTGTATTGGTTTCATGTTCTTTTCTTAAAAAGGAATTTATTTTAGTTGTTTATTTTAGTTAGGGCTTTAGAAGGAACTTAAAAAAAATCCACAAGGCTCTTAATTGCACCCAATAAATGACTCATTCATTTAGTATTAATTCATAAATAGTATATCAACCTCTAGTTTCTGTTTGATTTTAATTATAATACTCCTTGGGCTTATTTCCTCACAACCTTAAAAGTGACATTTGCATTAACTTAATAACCTTTACAAAATAAATGAGAAAGCAGCAATGCCTTTAATAAATGTTGTTCATAAAGTACCATTGTAACAGGATGCTTAATTAGAAATATTGTGTGGTCAAAATGAGAACAGGAATGAAGGAGACAGATAATGTTTCCTTGCTAGTAGCAACATCTTGAATGCTCCCAGTAATGCTAATAATTCTCACTATAGATATGCAGACATGCTGTGTGTTTTTCAGTAATGTTTGCACTTTCCTAAGTCACAAATGCAGGAATTGGTGAATGTGTCAAAAAGATCAAGTGCAGTGGTTTATTGTTGGTCCTGTGTTCACTGGGGGTGGAAAAGATGTGCTTTATGAGCTTTATGGTACTTTGCCAATATCTTGGCCACCCTTTATGGACAGGAAATTTCCTTAGAAACACCATTATCTGGGGATTTTTACTTTTTTTTTTAAGAAAGCAGTGCAGAAGCCTGGTCTATTTGCCAGGTAATATTCATGTTTCATAGTGATTTGGGCATAAAGTACATATTACTTTCACAAATGGGCTTCTTAGGTGAGTATTTCTTAATGAGATTTAATGAAGACATTGATTCGGGAGGAGAAGAGCATTTAGCATTTGGGAGAAGAGCAGTGACAAAGATGAAATAGCAAAAGGAAAAGAAGTGCTGACGAGTGAAGGATTTGATAAATGAGAGCTTGAGATCAGCACATCTGACAAGAGAATTGGGAAGGAATCAAAATGTAGTTTTACAGAGTTCTTGTTCAGTTGCTGAGGTGCACTACACTAAATGTTTATTTATGGATCCATTTTTCCCCTCTTTACTTCTCTGTGTGTGGATTTACCCATCCAATCAGATAAATCTGTTTGCATATAATAAATGGTAGATAATCTCTGTGTGAATTGCTTTAGTGAACTCTGTGGGGGGATAGTACTTAATTGTAACAAATGAAATAAAACTGACATAAAAGACAGCAATCACTTCAAAGTAAACACTCTATCCTAAGAAACTTCTGTGGCTTTAAAGTGAAGGAAAATTTCTACAAGGTGTTGGTTTTAATAGTTTCTTTGGGAGATTTCTTTATAAATTTCTTATAAATTATAAATTAATTTACATTTAAATGCCTCCACTCAGTGCTGAGTTAGCCCAGAACTTGAAAAACAGCAATATCATGTTCTTAGAAGTGTCGCTGACTCTGCTAATGATTAGAATATTTCCTGAGCCATCTTGGTCTTTACTGCTTTGTAAAATTTCTAGGCCAAATGTTTAGGTCCCAGTGAGCACCATAACACACTGCTGATGGCTTAATTCAGGATCTGTAGTGCTGCTTGACTCAACTGGGTGGAAGAAACATAAAGAAAAAAAGCTCCAGCTCAGCATTTTGTGAAAAGGAAATGTCAAAAGAAGAAAAAATATTTACATTACTGAATTGAAGTGTTCCTCCAGCTTAATGACCATACATAAAATACAAAAATAACTAAGAATGTGTAATTAAACAGCAATAAAGTGTACAAATTAATTTTTGATGTTCGTTTTCACATTGTACGTCTAGTCACTGAGTAGAAACAAATTCTGAAAAATTAATCTTGTAAACAAATTCTGATGACTACAAATGGTGAGGCAAACAGGGGAGAGTCACATTTATCTCCTTCCCCCTCTTTTTAATCTGAAAGATTGGAAAAAATCAAAGACTTCTTTCCCTTTTTTTTGCGTTATAGTCTGTGATCCGAATCAGGGAAAAGTATTTGCTGCTGCACACAGACAGCTCCATTCATGCTTTCAGGAGGTGCCTTGTTCTCCACAGACCACAAAATAGAAATACATTTATTTAGCTGAGAGGTTCAAATGGAAATGCCAGCCAATATTAGTGAAGTAAATCTAAGCAAGGATAGATTTTGTGCAGAAGGGGCTTATGAAAGGAAAACCAAACCACCTACAGCAAGCCAAGCTGAATAAAATAAAAATATTGATGCATCAGTGTAAGAGCAAAAATCTTAAAAATCAAAGAAAATACATAATGTGTTTATATGATCTCCAGCTTACACTGAAGAGGAAGCTCTGTGACCAGCTCTGTTACAGCAGCTCAGGACTGTGTGCTCTTCCACAGCAACTAGAAATGGAAAATTCTGCCATACTGAAGCCAGGATGCAATATTTTACAATATTGGGGTTTTTTTATATGTGGTCAGAACAAGCTGTAGGGAAAAGACTCTGATTACAGAAAGGCTTTGCAGATAAAATTCTTTAATTAGTGGGAATGAAAAATATTCTAGGTGTTCCATCTGAAAAAAAAAAAAAACAAACTCTGGGAAAAAAAGAGAAAATACTTTATTTGGCAAAAGAAAATACAGTCAGGACTGAAGTCAGTCTTCAAGGGGTGTCAGTGGCTCCCTCTGTGTGCTCTGAGAGTATTCAGCCTCTGGCAATTAATGAGGGAGATGGGATTTCTCTGCAGAATTTTGGTATTTCCTTTGAAAATACAATTAATCATGAGCAGTGCAGAAGTTCCAGTATTAAGCAGGTGCTCTGTACAGCATTATATAAATGAGGCTTGTCCACTCTAAATGTTTTTCTATATGTTCCCTCTGTTTTCCTATAAAAGGTGGTAAAAATCTCCAAACTTAATGTACTCTGGGGAATAATTTAGATACACTTGGTCTCAGGCCCTGAAGTTATATCTTTAAATTATCAATCAAAATTGTAGTGTGAACCATGATAAAACCTATTTATAGTACTGTGCTTGCCTTGGCCACCGTGTTTGTACAGCCAACCAGTGCAGGGTAAAAAAATCAAAATGAAAAAGTGTTTGGAAAGAAAGTAATTTTCTTTGGTTTCCCTACATTTATTTCACGAAATACTACTACAATATAACTGCCAACATTTGTGTTTATTGAAACCCCTATTTATTTCCAGATATGGGACCTCATTACGCTAATAGTATACTATTATGTAAATGTATTTTCTATAAATGTCTAGTATCTGTAAGTAGTTTAGTCTCAATGTCCCTAATGTAATATATCAAACAATAACTCATTTGTCAAAGAGAGACAGTTCATTAGTATTCAGCAATCATTTGGACAGAATAAAACAGCAACAGTATAAAAATTGATGTTGCGAAACTTAACAAATGAGGGAATAAGGAAAGTGTGATTCAGGAAATTGCAGGCCTGCCCTCAAGGGCCATTTTTAGGTCACTTGTCTGCATTTTAATATTACATCTGTTTTAGAGAGAGTCTCCAAGTTATTAGGTTGGGAGGGAAGCCAATTTGCAACTGTGACATCAATATCCAGGGGGTTCAATAAATGGGAACATAACAACACTTGGGACAGAGTCAGGGTGAAAAGGTGCCACACTGCCAACTGTGGCATTGTAACTCAGTTTTGCAATTAAATTATTGAATGATATAAACCTTAACTTTTAACTTTTAAGTATTGAGAGATTTGCTCTTGAAATCTTTTACCTTTCGAGACAGGGAAGTATGTGTGTGTATGACCTAAATTGTGGTGCTTCATGCATTCACTTTAAAATTCAGTCACCGCATAGATACATCCAGGTGGGGTTTCTCCACCTGTGGGCAAGCTGGATAAGATGCCAGTTCCACAATTTGATGTTAGCCTTCCTGCACAGCTGCCAGGCATGTTTTTCTCATGTGTTTTCCTCATTTTCTTGCATGGTGTTCTGCTTCTCCTCAAATCAGTAATTTCTGTCATTCTCACGTGTGTGGGTCTGTCTTAACACTGGTTTGCATTACCTGATTTGTAGAGATGCAGAACTTTTGTTGGCCCAGTTAAATGATCCATTTACAAGGGATTTCAAATTATCTTGTCTATCATTACCACTGTAAGGGTTGCTTGAAGATCAATCTCTTTTACATGAAGAGTTTGGAGGGTGCTGTGTGTGGCCTTTAAATACTTCACTAGGCAAAGTTGCACCTTCCTCTCTAACTCACAGAAAATGTCAGCAGCAGATTTTGTGAATCTGTATTTCTCCATAATGTCCATCTCAGGTCAGAGAACAGCACTGCTGGAGCGAGTACTCTTCTACTCTTTGGTTATTTTGGCTCCCATCATTGCATTAGAAAGAAATGGGCATATTCTAAAACAATCCATTGGTTTTGAGATGGGATTTGTGCACGTCACTTTTAATTTGGTTTTTGGCCTGAAAATAAATGATAGGTAGGTACCAGGTACTGAGAAGTGGATTTCCTGTATGCTTGATCCCGGCCTCTATTGTCAGGCTTATTCATGAGGATGTATCTGTTCATTTGATTCAATATTCTGTTCCCCTGTTATTTTTCCTCCCAAAAGCACTGTAACCTCCATTCATCAAGTCTAAGATTAACCATCTATGGCTTTTCCAAAAATACCAAGAGCTACACAGTTGCTTTTGAATCAGAATTAGAATAAAACCTTCTTATAATGCTTTCTCTTTTATATTCAGCACCCTCATTTCCATCTTTCACAGCTAAATCGGGTTATTTAGATTACAGCAAGGTCTGAACCAACTCAGAAGAAAAAAAATTATCTACAGAGCCTATTTACATTTCTTTAATGAAACACTGCGTTGGCTTTGTAAAAAAAAAAGATTTTTTTTAAGACAAAAACCTGAAGGTGATAAGCATAATACTATTGTGAGATAAAGATAAGCCTAAAATTGAAGCTAGGTTTTGAAGAAAAGAAAAAGGTGTTTGTTCCTTCAGAGCATGTGGATGACAGTTAATTGACATGTCTGTGGTCACTTTAAATAACACACAGAAGGGAACAGTGGTACCTGAGACACCTCTGAGCACACCACGAATTACCTTCACCATCTCAAAGTGCAGCTGTGATAAGAGATGTGAACCCTGGGCTTGTTCTGGAAAGTGGTCAATGCCTGTGAGCCTGGGGTCTGGCATTTGTTCCCAGGAAGGAGCAGAGGTGCAAACCAGCCCCTTCCCATGGAAAACCTGGATAGCAGGAGCCACAGTGACACCCACTCTGACCCCTGCACATCCCAGGGAGGAGGAGGGCACGGGGCAGCTGATGGAGCCATCCCTTTAGGATAGGTCAGATCTCTTCGTAGTGTTTTCCCAGGACAAAATAACCCAGGATCTGATTTATTTTTTTTTTTTAAGCTATTATTATTTTACAAAACCATGGAAGTAAACCCCAAATCTGAATCAGCAGTATTTCATTAGCTGGAAGATGGTAGCCAAAATATGGCCCTTTGATTTTCTCTCTAGCAACAATAATTTCCTTTCCATATGGAACACGTACAGAATGAATTTAAATGAGGTTGTCATTTTTCTTTTATAAGAAGGAAATATTATCTGTCTGTTCATAAAGAAGGGAATCCTCCAGCTCCAGCTGAAGTCTGTGTTTTTCCAACCTCTACTCTCATGATGGGAAAGACATGCCTGCCCAGCCAATCTCTAAACCCAGGGAAAAAATTGTAATTTAATGCAGCCCATTCTTTTAATGGTACAATAATTGACAGGGTAGGAGGTTTCCAATATTGTGAGAATGTGACATGAAAATATCTGATACATGAGAAATAACCTGCCATTTCTAAGGTAGTTTAAAACCCAGGCAGCTGAGAACAGATGCTATCCAGTGACACTCTTTTCAAAGCATCATCTCTGCTGAGAGGCTGCTGTGCTGCTTTGGTGAGCAAACAACAAGTGTTACAAGTGCAGCTGATGAGCAGGCACAGATCGTGCAGCAGTGAGACTGAAGCAGTATTTATCTCTGGGTTAATACAATACTGAAACATTAAAATCTAGCCTCATAAATACCTGTTTGAGACCTAATGAGTCATTCATCAGCAATCTGCTAATGACTGACTGCAGCTATCAGGTCTGGATTTACAGAAGCCCTAGGACAGCCATGCTAATGACAGGGGTTTTAGTTATTGTAACCTGTAATGTTTCTTAAGGGCAATTTTGGAGTCTGCATTATCTCTTGTTACTGTTGTTCTAGAACTTCTGGGGGTTTAAGGTTGTTTTTTCTTCCTTTCAAAGGACCTCGATATAAGTGTCTTACAACAACCTCAAAGATTTTTATAAACACGTATTATTAATGATATGTACCTCATTTTATACCAGTAGACATCAAAATAATCCTCAGAAGGGAGAATTGTAATCCTCATCTCTTATGTGGGAAAGATGAGAATTGGAGCTGTGATCTGCCTGAGGCTCAGGGGAGAGGATGCAGCTGACAAACCAAAAGAGGTTTTCCACCTGCTGCTGGAGAGATGCTGTGTATCCAAACATGCTCAGGCAGGGCTCTGGAATAGCTGCTTATTTCTCATTCATGGACTAATTGGAACAATACCAGAGGAAAATCCAAATTCAATCCATGTTCAGGTATGCAGGCAGCTTGCACATGTGACACTAGGTAGGAACTTAGCTCCAGTTTGACTATTGATAAAAACCCAGTTCAAACCCAGAAATACTTATTTGCCTCCCCTTTTGGATGATTTTTCTTACCTTCCAGCAAGGGGATTAATATATATGCCAGATTTTGAGGGGTGTTCTTTGCACTGTGTTGTTGACACTGCTTGTGTGGTCCTGTTATGTGACCAGAGCTGCTGTAAAAGCCACAGCTGCATTTAACTCCAGGGATTATTGTTTAGCCACACAGAGTCTGAATTGGTCTGCACAAAAATGTGGTCCATGTGTTTGTGTCTGTGGCAAAACAAGGCACCCAGGGCTGAAGATCAAGCAGGAGCAACCAGGTTATAATACAGGGGGGGAAAAAATCACTGGTTAAAACAACTAAAACAAAGTTTGAAGAAGCCTCTGGTAACGTTTTTGACTTTCATCTGATTGGATCCAAACACTGAAGTCTGTGCTGGATTCTTCTGAAGAGTTTTTAACAGTCTTTCTCTTAAAGTTTACCAAGCCAGTAAAATAAGGAGGTAAAAGAAATACCCACAAACCAAATCCTTGGGTTTTTGTGCTTTAGCATCATTACCTGTAGATATGATTAATGTGATGTCCTTGGTGCTTTACAGAGTTCATATGAAGGCAGGTTTAGACAAAATGACTCTTCAGATATTTCATATGGGAAAACCTACAAATATCAGCTCACCTAACAACAAAATAGTTTGCCTTTAAAAAAAATAAAAAGCAAACAAAACAAAAAAACAAACAAAAAATAAACCACAAAAAACCCAAACTCTACATAACTGCTAGTTAAAGTGTCCAGAAACTGTCCCAAAGCAGGAGAGAAGTCTATAACCTCCAAGGCCAGGGCCTGTTTGGAGCTGCCCTGCTGCTGGCAGATGGCTCAGTGCCAGCCAGACACAGAATGTGCCTCTCTACCTCCAACAAATGATTCTCCTACAGAGCCAGCAAGGTTCTACCAATTGCTGCTGCAGATTAACGCACAGGGAGAGTAAACAGGACTTGATGGTCCAGCAGATGAAGGCAGAAGGCCCAAAGTGATGAACATGAACTTCCAGCACAGGAATAATTCAGTCACCCTAATCAGGCTCTGTGGATGCAGAGTTATCCATGCTCAGCATCATCTCCTCAGCTGGAAGTCCATAGAAAGATTATTTACAGTGAATAAGACTTCCAAGTTGTTCATGTTTACAGACTTCCATCTGATGGAGCTCAGTACATTACCAGCCTCCAACTTTCCAGATCTTGAATTTCCTGGCTGGTGAACTATTAAAATGCAGATTAACTAAACTTCAAACAGATTTATTGCAGATGGCTCCTGCAAAATCCTTTTGGATTACCTGCCTCCGGACATCATTTCCTAGTCTGTAGGGGTTCATTAAGGACAGATTTAAATGAGTTAGCCTGGAAAAGGCCAGCAGGAAGAGTATGTTGAAAATTATTCATATCATTATGCTTGATCTAGTGATATAGATTTACCTTTTAGGAATTTTTTAAGTTTCTTGTTTGCAGTAATGAATAAGACATGCAAGCATGCCTCGTGGATCGTGGTGTTGTTTAGGAGTGCATTTCATAACCTCTGAGTTATTTGTGGCAAAGAAAGTCAAGGAGAAAAGACAACAGCCGCAGTGCATGTCCCTCGCAGTTCTCAGCTGCAGCAGCTCCATTTCCCTCTGAGCAGAGCCTTGAGATTCCAAACATAGCCATGAAGCATTTCGCTTTGTTTCTGTCATCTAACCCATTTCAAAATAAAATTAGCCTGGGGGTTATAAAAACAGAAATAGCGATGTTTAGACTTACATGATTCACTAATTGTGCTGCCATTTGGTTCTTACAAATTGGCTCCAGAGCTCTGAAGTTTTTAATTTTTTTTATTTTATTTTTTTTTGGAGATGTAGTTAATCTAAATTTATGCAAGAACACTGTAATGACTTCTCCTTCAGACTATGAGGGGTTTTTAATCACTTTCAACATTTAGCCCCTGATTGGGCAAAGCACTTTAATCTAAGCACTTGGGTGCTCCAACTCCTCACTGAATCGAGGACTAAGTGCTGAATTCTTGGTTGCCTCAGGTTTTTAAAGAAAGTGGACATGCAGCCCTGTGAACAGGCATCATTTTGAAGCTATTTAGCAGATGGGCACTAAACTGGGGCCCTGGATGTGCCTGGCAGTACCATTGGAGCAGCAGAAGCCAGGGTCTCTCTTGATCTCAGGTACCTCCCTGCTTGTGCCACTTCAATGGCACCAGCTTGCCTCTAGATTTTATTCTGTACTTACACAGGCTAAATATAGTTCCCATAAGCTATTTGAAACCACTTTCCACTTCAGATCTCCAAATGTCTTATTCATTACTGCAAATGAAAGACTTAAGAGTATTTTGACAGTGTCAAGCACACAGTCCAGATACTCCACACAGCATCTTGATCCAATTCACTTTGACTTTGGTGGGTACAGAAAACAGTTTGGAAGTTCCATCTATTTCCAAGTTGAAGCAGAGTGTTCCATTGACAAGGACTTGCCCAAAAAGCTGCCAAGCACTGAGAAGTGTTCAGCCCTTTGGACTGACTTGTGCGTGAGCTGGCTATAGTCTGACAGATACAGTTCAGATATTGAACCCTGATCTTCAGTGATGAAAATTCAGTGCATTAGAGAGTGACAGCAGCTTGTTCTTCTGACTAGAGCTGACCCTCACACCTGCTTCAGCAGTTTTGTATTCAGCCTCTGCGTGCTCAAAACCAAATTTCCTACCAGGTTCTCTCTAAAATGTGCTCCTTCTCTGCTGCAAACAGATGTTTTTGCAGCTACACTTGTGCAGGTTAACAACCACAGTAGTAAAGTGCATGTGGGTTTTAGAGTTTATCCCCTTGAGCTTTCATAAATGCTCTTTTCAGGCTCTAATGGCATTGCTGATGTGTGTGTGCAGGTGTCAGTTGTGTTGAAGTATACTTGCAGGCATTCATGGCTGCACAGGATTGATGAACGTGGCAACTGGGGGTTGAATAGCAGGTGCTGAAAAACTACCCTTTTTTCTTTCAGCTTTTAGTTTTCTAGAGCTCTTTAATTGACTGCAGAACTAGTCAATTGTATTTCAAATACAGCTCTTTCTTTTTTGTACCATTATAAGTGTAACTATCATGATTGCAGTTTTAATCTGTCATGGATTTTACCTAACTATCCAACAAAAAAAAAGTTTCATTAGAGGTATTTTCAATATTGTATTTTTAATCCTGAATGCCTGCAAATAGGAGTTCTTTGCCAAATTCTGACTGATAAACAGAACTAATGCTTCATATGCTTCTGTAGCCACTTTCAAAAGATGCTGCCAAAGTACATAATGCATCAAAGTTTGCACTGAAAAAGGAAAATCAATCAGGTCAGATACTGTTTCAGCCTGAAGCTTGTTTGGATATTCACTTGCTTTCTGAAAAGGTTGAGAGACATTTCCTCTCCTGGTTTGGGAAAACTTGCAGGACTGATCCCTGCTCTAATGGTTATGTGACCCCTGGAGGATATCTGTTTTACTTTCAGTGAATGAAGAACAGTAGATATATAAATGTCAGTAGGAATGGACAAGGGTTACTAATCAGAATTAAATCTGGTAACTTGGTCTGGCTGTGTAATGCAATGTCAATTTTGCTGTCCCTGGAAAAAAAGGTAGGCATGAAGGGGAGTTTTCCTAGAGGGCAGTTCATGCCAGAAAATGCAAAATTCTTCAGAAAAGCCTGACCCTTGCTTCTAAAGCTTTATTGAAATCACATTGACAGCCTTTTAAAAAAATGCCTTTTTCTAGAGAGCCATTCAGAGGATCTGAAGCATATTGTGCACTCACGTTCCAGGTTCTCTAACCTTCTGCAGTAATTGGCAGCTAGCCTGCTTCAGGATAAAATTTATAAAGCAGAGAAAGTCTCCCATACGCTGCCCTTTTAAGGAAAGTCTTCTCATTACTGGAAAGCAGGAGCACAGTGATGCTAAAGTACTGTAGGGATCATTTATCAATCACACTATCAGCAAAGCTGCAGAAACACAGAACTATAGAAATTAGACAGAGGAAAGCTCTGTTTCTTTCATCTTCATCTCCCTATTTTCACCAACACAAAAAAATTCTGGTGCTTTGTGTCTCTTAGTTTCCAAATTTTGATTCAATGAAGTATGCCACTGTTTCCCTCATTTTTAGCAGCTGTCATAGCCAAGAAGTGTATTTGTTTCTTGTCCTTATTTTGGAGCTATCATGTCCAGGGATAAACCTTATGTGGTAACCTGAATAATTCATACTGAAATGTACCTGCTGTCCCTGGGGTGGCTTTGACCAAACTATGTTCACTTTACCTTCTGTTGTTTACCCACTTTTTAATCTTTTCCCAACACTCTCCCTTTGAGCATCTTATCATTTTCACTTCTCTTGTGGACTTATTCCTATTTGTTTTTCCTTTGTATTCCAGATAAGAAAGACACACTGTGACACCTGTGTTGTGTAGCACCCTTCAGATGCTAAGCTCAGCTCATTTGCAGAAGGATCACTTTTGGCTGCTCTATGGCAATGCAAACCTGTGATGGACTTAACTGGGGTGGAAATGGAGAAATCTTTGATGTTATTATCAAATCTTCTCCCATTTCTTCACAGGTTTAGCAATCTTCATTTTTTTCTGAAGCTAATCTTTCTTCATCGTGTTTTTATGCTCTCTGTCTCCATTTTATTGCTGCTGTGTTCACAAGCCCCTTTCCTTTTCAGTCTTATTGGTTAATTTAACTGATTCTCTTCCCCGTTATTTGTCAGGGTTTTAGATGAGATGCTGACCCCATTTTTTGTGGTGTTCACTTCAGTACCCTGTACCACCAACCTAATCCCCAAAATCAAGAGCTCATTTGCTGTGAACTTACAAGATCTTGAGGTCATGAAGGAACCGTCTGACGAGAGAAGCAGACAATCATAAGCAAGGAAAAAAATTCAATAAACAGCATCCAATAATCTCAGACAAATACAACTGTCAGCTCTGTGTTGATGAATCACAGACATGTTCCCAGCTTCTTGATTTCCCCTTTCTGACTCTCAGCACTCTAATTATTGGGAGAGTGAGAAGGTTGTTACTTTATCCTTACAGCTTCCTTCTCTTCCTAACAAAAATATAAATACATTCCCAGTCTTCTAATATTTCTTTTGTTTTGGATTATTCTTCTCTACTAAATAGTTGCAGTATTCTTTCCATTTAATGAAATGGTTTCAGCTTTCTCTCCTGTTTAATGAGTTGGAAAATTAGCATTGAATGAGAACAGTCCATGGCTTTGGTCTGTAGTTTAGGAAATCTGTGAGAAGGAAAAGAAACACTTGCAAGGGGTGTCTGCAGACTCAGGAGTGGTCTTCATTTTGCTTTTTAAATTTTATTTAGAGTACGAATAAAAAGCTTAGTAAATGAAAACAGACTCAGTTCAGCAGCAGGCAATGCTAAAGCTTTTTTCCCCCCAGACTATTATTTTTCAAAACTTAGTTTTTATCAGGTGTTTTTAAAATTTGTTCCTCAAATTGACTTACACTTTTCCTCAAATGTACCAACATTTTTGGCTAGCAATCTGTAAGATCTCAGAGGGTTTTATTTAAGTTATTTAACCACACACAGACTTCTGCATTCTGGCTCTTTTGTTGTTGTTAATGTAGAGCTAATATGGCAGTATGAGGTGGCCATTAGTGTTGTATTGTGTCACACTAAGTGATGAGATTGTGATTTTCTAATCTCCAGTGGTGTCTAAAGGTCACTGCAACAGCTCAGCTCCATGGCACCACAAGAATCCATGTTTTATGGATAAATCCATTACATGGAACCACACATGTGGGATGAACAGGCAGCACAAGGAGGCTTTATCAGCGTTCAGCCCCCAAGGGTTGTGCACAACACATGAAAATCCAATTAGAGCCACGGGGAGTTTTTCAATCTCTTAATCGGCATTGCAGCACTGCAGATGGATATTATTGCCCACTACTTAAACTTTATTACTCCATTCTTCTGTCTGTAGCCCTTCTCCCTGCCAACCCACCTTGAAGAGACGGCAGGCACAGCCATATAAAACTTTTTATGACCTTGGCATCTGCGCTGTTTTGTGGCATGAAGGATAAGTACAAGTGTGACAACACAGAGGAGCCCAGCAGGGATTAAAGCTGGCTTCACCAGTTTGCTGGTGCAGTTTGCTCTGCCCCCCAGTCTCAGGTGCCTCACCTGCCCCTTCATGACAGAATTTGCAGGACCAAGCTCTTTTTGAGGCTAATGCTGTCCAGAGGAGAGGCAGGATGGTCCAGGGTGGGGGAGCAGGTGCTGGCTGTGTTCGAGCCCTGGTTTGTGCAGAGGTGCAGATTCATTGTGTGACCTTGCATTGAGCCACTTGACTTCCAGTGTTTCAGTTGTGCTATAAAATTGACTAAAAGCAGGACTTAAACCAGGCACTGCATCCTGGGTAAATAATAGGCTCAGGGAAAACATATAGGAGGAGGGGATTATGTTTATGTGTCTTAAAATACCTTTCCTGACAGAGAGGGTGGGTTTGCCATGGATGAATAATCCGTTTGTATAAATTACTGTTATTTTCAGTGGTGGCTTACCAGGTATATGTATCAAAGAGTGATACAGTCTGCTTGATTTTATGGTACATTAACTTTGCCAGAATGCATTTATTATATTTAAAACCTGCTAGGTACCTGCAGTGGAAACAAAGATTGCGTAATTATTTTTTCTTTAGCTTGTGGGAAACCAAATGCTTTGAATATAAAAGATTCTAGGGGTGAAAAGTTCACTCAGTTCACCCCTCCATAGGGAGAGTGCAGACACAAAGGATCTGATTACTAATTTGAAAACAGATGAAAGGAACCAATATTGTGAAGAAATAACTGCTACTTCCATTTCTGCCCTTTGTGCTATTTCAAATAGTAAATAGATGCAATAATTGAGTTATGAAGCAAATTTTATGTTATTTTATAATAAGTATCTTCCCCAATTAATTAATCACTTTGAAATAGTTTTAGGTTTTGATTTCAGAACCTATATGTGAGGTTTTGTTACAAC
Source organism: Parus major (assembly GCF_001522545.3). Lineage (NCBI taxonomy): Eukaryota > Metazoa > Chordata > Aves > Passeriformes > Paridae > Parus > Parus major. Next base: position 19,845,534 of record NC_031778.1, on the reverse strand, counting down.
AGCAGCAAAGAGTAGTAAATGTCCCAATGTACAGTCAGTTTTAAATGAGGAATGCTGAGTCTATGAAATGAATGGAATTATCTTCACTGAGTTCATGGGCTTTGCTGCTTCAGAAAACGTGTTCTGGAAAACATTGCAAAATCCCCAGAAGCAAATTCTTAGGGAAGGATTTCCATTTTGCATGGCTTTTCCATACAGGTATTGGATGTGCTCATTCTTACACCCCAGCTCAGTTACTTTATTTTCTGATCTCTCATCATTTATGTAATAGCTGTGCCTCCTTATTCTGCTTTGTGCACTGGTCAATACCTGCTCTGTGTGGGGAGAGAGTGTCTGTGTGGATACTGTGGTGTGCAGAAGGCTCTCTGATCTTTGTCAACAATGAAACCCATTGATCCTGATATATAACTATGGATCTTTAACCAAAAGTAAAATAAAAATATTTAAACTCACCACTACATTTTGAAAGCAGAGAACACCTTCCTAGTTCCACAACTCCTCCTATGCTTTGAACAGGAGAAGGGATTCAAATTATACATCTTTAAAATGTAAGAAGCCTGGAGGTCCCAAGCAACAGCAAGATTTTGCCTGTCCAGCCATAGCATTTTTTCAGCCGACAGGTTTTTTAGTGCATAGAGCCTTTTCCCCATTTTCTCTATCTATTTTGGCACAGCTCTGGGAAGAGGGACAAAGGTAGAAGGAAGCATAAACTCTCCTACATGGCCTGTTCCCAGCAGCTATCAGGCAGTGATTTACAGTATTAAAGTAAATATTTTTCATAGCTTGCACAGCACTGTTTGTGTTTAGCCACTTTTAGTGTGAGATAGAGCACATTGTTGACTGTGATGAATCCACACTGGGAAACAATAGCTGGGGCAGAGCACAGCAGTATTTAAAAAGGGTTTAGAATGAAGCAGCAAATACAGAATTGAAAAAGCATGAAGGATATTGGGAAAAAATCAGTTCAAGGCTAGATTAGATCCACCCTCATAGAGACTGTCATAGCTGGGTATTGACTTACTGACAGCAGAGGGGAACACAGTATTCCAGCCACTGAAATGCTTTTAAGTGTCTTCCATAATGTTGTTAGTCTTTCAGACTTACAGAAAATAATTGCAATTTTCAAAAGTAAGAAGGGTACAGCTGAAGTTTTGATTTCCATCTTAGAAAGAAATACATTGTCTTAAAACTACCAATTCTAAATATCTAGGGACTTATTCTATGGTTTTTTTTTTTTTTAAATTCCATGTGATTTTTCCATTAGAATTAGCAAAATGATTCATATGTTCTTTGCATTTGACTGACGGATCACTGAAAAGCAGGAACCATGTGGTACCTTTTGTTCTGATGGAGGAAAACAGCAATGGTACACAAAATAACACTAAATGAGTCACTGAGCCACTCCCTTTCGACAGTCTGCAGTCATCCCATCACTGCTGTTTCCAGAGGTTTACAAAGGAAAAGAGGTGAACTTCTTTCTTCAGTAAAGAAGTTAAGCTGAGTAAAGCCCAAGAACTCAGGTACCTGACCTGTTCTACACCAGTGACCACAAATATAGAGTTATGCACGTGTTAACATGCTGAAGTTATGTTAGAAGCTGGGAAATCGTATAAAGATTAATCAAGGCAGCACATCAACTGATTGTATCCCACTGATCCTCCACTGAAAACAGCTGGTATTTTGCTAGAAGTACTCTGCCAGAAATGGGACGTGATTCAATATTGCAGCATCAGAAATGCCTTTGTTAACTGCAGCAATACTTGGAGTCAGCAGAATTACTGTTGAGTATAAATACATTTTCTGACAAATCTCAAGCAGACCAAGAATGCAATCCCTTGCAATCAGCAGATGTGCTTTACATTCAGTAACTTCATCAGGATGTTGCTTTAGATTGATGGTAATTACTGATGTGTCATTTGGGGTGTGTTGTTGAGCAAAGTCCATTAAAACTCAATTTGTTTCATCAGTTAGCACCCAGCTTACGTTATGCAGTATGTTCAAAGAGCATTCACACTGGAATTGTAAAGGTGGGCATGAGGCTGGGAAAAAAAATCCTCAAAATGCAATGGCACAATAATTCTGTTTTCCATGGCTGTGGTCAACCAGATCCTGTTTCTGACCTTGTAATTCAGAGCCAGGTTCAACTCCCTCTTCCACTACAGCTTTCCTCTATAATCTTGGTCTGTCACTCCTCTCTTTGTGATGTCTCCTTGTCCCTATATATTGAGTATTCCTATTAACTTATTATTCAAGGTGAGGATAAAAACATCACATTCTGCAACCCATCCCGATTTCCAGAGTAACTCAGGGAAGTGTTTAAATGTCATAGAAAAGAGAACAGTAATAGACCATTTATATTTTGTTCCCTCAACGTTCTCCCTTAAGGAGCAGATCATGACTGAAATGAAAGATCTTGGGACTTGGTTTTGTATGTGCCATATGGAAGTGTCTGACTGAGAGGAGGGAGAGGTGGCAGGTGTTGTGCAAGGAGCAGCTCCAGGAGAACACAGTGTCCTCTCTCTGGCTATTGCAGGATTTTTGAATTTATTTCTTTTTTTTAAAGATTATGATGCTGCAACAGCATCAGCAGAAATCTGCTCCTCTCAGTCCACTGAAAAGCTATGAATGGAATTGGTTTAATAAGCCCTCTTTTAATGTTATTTTCTCTTCCCAACTTTTCCTTTCCATGTATTGATTCACTTCCTTTACACAAACCCTAAGAAGCCTCTTTGTTACCTCTCTAACATAGTCAAGCCCAAGGCTGTGGTGAGGTTTTAAGCCTTTTACAATAATAGACATCTAAAATCACCTGTTAATACATTATTGTCTGCAATCTTTGTTTTTCAGATGAGATGGTTTTTAGTCCTATGAGCTCATACCTTCAATTCTCATACCTGAGTGAGGTTTCCTGTCACAGTCCTGTTTCCACAGCTAGAAACATTTCTTGGATGGGAGTGAAATATGTTCCCATTGTAAATAACACTATAGCATTGTGCTGTCCATGCAAAAAATACTGGGTTTAGTGACAAGCTTTGCATACATAACAAAATCCCTTGAAGGCCCAAATTCTGTGACTTTTCTCCCCTTGAGTGTCTCTTCCTGTGCAATTAAGGAGGCTGTTTTCAGTTACTTAAGAGAAATAAGTGGAGGAGAATAGAGCCCTAAGAAATGAACATTAGTTATCCCAAAAGGGACCTAGTGAGAATTGAAGCTTAAAAGGGTCTATACAGTTTAATTCATGTACCATCTGGTTTTGGGAAAATTAGCACAGATTAGATTTTCCAACTCATCTGAGGCTAAGAAAGTGCCTTTAGAACCTGTAGTATTTGCTTAAGTATTAAAAACAGATTAGCACCATTTTACTTACTGTGTGGATCCTGTGCATATCAGCTCCCTTTGGAGTAAGCTGTAAGAATTGTAAGAGCAGAATAGCAAAGTGATGCCTCTCAGCCAGCCACTCCTTGTCATAACGTTCCTTAGCTGCTTTATGCAGTGCTTGACATTCTTGTGGTCTTCAGAGCACTGTTTTGTTAGATGTGACCATTTTGTATAAATTCAGTTATTGCTCAGGGCTGAGAATCTGCTCCCTGTGACCTCTGACTGGTGCTCCTGCTTCCAGTTTGGCTGTAAGGGGGTGTTGTAAGCTGAAAGACATCTAATTTAATGTAAAAGTAACAGAAGAATACAACCCTCAGACTCAAAGACCGTGTAATTGTACTGTATTAAATAATTATAATGATATATTTATTATATTATATTATATATTATTATATTTTATTATTTTATTATTCTAATTATATATAATTATATCATTATAATTACATTTATAATTATATATAATCATTATGTATAATTGTATATATAATTATATAATAATATATATAATTACAATACAGGATAGGTTTCAAAAAAGAAAAATAGGGTTACATTTTAAAATACATGAGAGAAACATGAAATAATTTAGGTTTTCTTGGTTCAGTTTTCCCCACTTTGCCACCTCCCAGGTTTCTGTATTCTGATGGCCAACAGGTGGAACCAGCCCTGCTGAATGAGGCTGTTGTGATACTCTCCAAGCAGGCAGCATTGAGCACCAGGCTTCCTGCTGTGGACCAAATCTAGGGGCAGTAAATGCAAAGTTAGCATCTTTAACAGTGTATTTACCTCAGCTGGACTCTGTTTTTCTTCCACTCTATTTGTTGTAAAAATCTTTAAATGTAGGGCAATCTCAGTTATTGGGAGCTGGATTGCCTATGTACACACATTTTTCTTCTCAGAGATTTCCAGGCTCTTACTTCAGTTTCCCATCATCTCACACACTTAATCATCTCACGTGCTTAATTCTATGAAACATCAATTATTTTATGCTATCCATTAAATATTACTTAGTTGAGACACTTTGTTGGTGCTCCATGTTTGATGCTGTGCCTATGAATGTAGTTACTAATGTGATGCCTTTAGATATCTCAGAAGATGAAAGGCCTGGAATTACACCCTTGGTTTGAACTGGCAAGTTTTCTTGACTTGACTAGAATTAGATTTAACAGAGCAATGACCCTGGTCCAGCATTTTCAGATGAATACTCACTGCAGAGTACAAGGACAGGATGCAACATCCAACAGAAAACTGGAGCTCTGCATTTAGTTGAGGTTGCACTATGCAGCCTTTCAAAGAATTCTCTAATTGTAATTAAACAGAGCGAAAATGTGAGCAAATAAAGATTTTTAGGTTGGTTTTGCAAGCAGTACAGGTGCTTTTGTGCTAGTACTGTTTTGGGGAATGGAACTTTATTTGGTGCAGCCTGGATATCAACATCCTGATGGTATGAGTCTGTGTGTGCCCATGTGTTGGAGAATTTTTTACTAATACCTCTAAATAAAGGTTTTTCAGCTTTGTTTTTGTGGTACCAAGGTGCCAACTGGAAAGTGAAACTCAGAGTGCTACAAGGCTTGTTCCTCTGGTACTCCAGAAACCCACTGTGAGTTAATCGGTGATTTTTCACAGACGACATCTAATCTATAAGTATAAATTACTTTTCACTCCTATTATGCCTTAATTGAAGTGCACCAATGTGAAACTGCAATAGATGGAGCTTAAGTAATTCTAGCCTCAATTAACTTTGTGTGGATTTGAGACTTTTTTCCTTCCTTTTCCATGGACTAAGGATAATTCTTTGACATCTTGTATTTATTTAAATTATTGCTAGAAAAGGTAGGGGATATGCATGTGATGAGGTATTCTATAAGACCACTCCAAAGACATAGGCAGGAGTTTCGTGTATGATTTATAAATCAATACATATCTTTTATGTCCTACTGTTTTGTTTAACAGCTGTACCATCAGCAGTAGCCAAATCCCTCAGGATTCTGCTGGGGAGGAATAGTTTAATAGCAATCATTTTTTGGGTAAATGGCAGTTACCAGCTCTGTAACAGCTACCCTCATCCCATCCTTGACTCTTCTTCAGCTCCCTGCCTTTAAGACACAAGATGTATGTTGCAGCAGAGTAAAATCACAGTGAAGAAATAAAGCACCTTGCTGTCTGGAATAGGAAATTCAGACACAGCAGAAAGCAAAAATTGTATTAGGAGAGGCAGGATGCTGTGTAGGAAGAGAACAGGCCTATGGTGATGCAGTTAATTCTTACTTCACATTTTACCAGAACTGATATATATTTACCAGAAAATTAGATTTGATGCCTCTATCTGGGCATATATGCTCTTACAAATGTTTCTGGTGTTCACTTAATAGCAATGAAAACAGCATAAGAATCCCACTAGCACAAGGCTGTGGATTAAAATAGTTGTTTACAACACATTTTTGTTACAGACCTCCCCAAGCTTTCTCTCATGGCTCAGATGGTCAAAAAGCATGTTTGTGTTTGCTTTTAATTGGTTTGCTCTTCTGAGTGATTTTTTGCCACTGATAAAATGCCCACAGACTTTGAGAGGTCAGCAAGTATAAAGTGGAAAACCTGCTATATTTCTTGGCTTCCTCACTGTTGGCCAAAGTCCTTTTCTCTGAGTAAGAGCACCCCCAGGACAGATGGAGAGAGCGTGGCAGGGTGTCATCACTGGGGCTGAAATATTGCCAAGTGCTCCCCAGGATTTGTTTAGTGATAAATGGAGGGTGTGCCCCAAGTTTATCTCAAGGAGCATGGTGGACACAGAAAGAAATCCACACAAATAGCAGAACTCCAAGAATGATGCTGATGCTGATTAAACAGGATTAAGCTCTGCAAAAAGAGAAGGGAAGAGGAAAGGTGGAGGAAGAGAGAAAGAAGGAAGATAGAAAAGTTTAGCTTCTCAGACTTTCTTAAAACTTATTAAAATTCCCAGTACTGTCTTCACTGAGCAGGCCACACAAGTCAGATCTTGATTATTTAAGTCTGATGTGTTGTTTAACTCATTCAAAAGAAAGACAGGATTTTGTGACCTCTACCTTTATTGTACTGTTCATAAAACTTTCCTGAATTGAATCTTATCTCAACAGTCATATTCCAAAGGCCTCCAGTTGAGATTTAAGAATGCAAGCAATGACATACTGAGTGGAGTTCTTCATAAATTGGTCCAATGGTTAATCTTTTCTATTTATTTTGAAATAAGGAGATTTGAGTTCACAGTAAATTAGCACCATAATTTCTGCATTCTGATTGAAAGATTGCACTTCCAAATAGCTGCTAGGCTTCTAACTAGTGATTTGCATATACAGTTTTACATGAAGATTTCTAACTTCCTTTTCATCAGCTCATGGAATATATATTAGCATTGATTGGACCCTCATTGCAAATCTCAACACTGGGAAGAAGAATCAAAAATTATGGCTCTGTCCCTCTCAATGAAACTCTTTTTTTTTTACTTTTTTTTTTTTTCTAAAGTATGAATTTTCTCTCATTTACCACATAGTCAAAATTCTGACAAACTGCATGATATTATTGGGGAAAAAAAGGCATTAATATGGAGCCAGAGTGACTGTTATAAAGTAAAGATGATTTCCAGGCTAAAGTCAGAAAAAATGTTCTCTGGCATGTAATAATCAATTAAAATATATTGCCTAAATGATGTCAACTGCATGTAGTTCTGAGTAGCTGCACATATTACACAGCTTATTATACAGGAAAAATTTGTCAGCTATATTGGGTAGAAAGATCTTCAAGTCCCATCTGGGATATCTTCAAATAATGAACTCATTTTGCCCAAATCTTGAATGAAAATGGAAAGTAGAGCTTTATGGGGTCAGTTTTCAGCTTAAAAGCCTTGCACATTAGGAACACTGATATTTGTTAACTCTCCTCTATAAAATCTCTACTGGGTTTGTAGCTGCTGCCTTGAGTTGTGTCATCTGAAGTTAAAAGTTATGGAATATTACATGAAAGGCCAGCATATCTTAATGCCTGTTTCCTGAGCTTGCTGCTGGAAATTTGGGTGCTGAGAGACCATGGAAAAGGGCAGATATTCGGTGCAATGTGCTGTAGGCTGCTTCATTTTGCATATTGCACTACTTTGAGCAAGCAGGACTGGAACAGCTGTGCACTCAATCCTGGTAAAGATAAGAATCTCTCCCTCGGGGCATTGCTTTCTTCTGCCAAGTAGGACAGTCAAGTGCTGGATTTGGCTGTGGACTTCTCTGTTCTCTCATATAGCCTTTCCTTGTCCTTTGGGCTTTGGCTGAGCATTTTGAAAGGATCGGCCCATGTCTGATTTTTGTTGTTCTGCATATTATCCTACAAGATTTTGGGTTGTCCATGCTGTCTTTTAGGGATGATTTTATTTACATTATTGTAAAAGTTTTCAGAGAGTGTTTCATAAGAGCACTGCTAGTGGATTACTTTGCAATATAATGTTAACGTCCTGTGAAGACTTTATATGCAACTTTTAAATACTTTAAAATTTGAGTTGCCCTAGAGCATGACCCAGCCATGTACTAATAACTATCATTTTTATCTTGTGGAAGGCATTTAAGCAGATGTTCTCTCATAGCAGTAGAATTTCTTGTTTTTTCCAAAATGAGAATATTCACAGATATCTGCTATTTTCTGTAGCAAACCCCATCTTTTTTTCTTGTATTTTTCAAAGAAGAGGGCACATTCAAATCAAAGGCACTCCAGCTGCCTCTTGTGTCCACCCATGCCATAATGTCACTCATCAGTTCTTAAGGCTCACTTCTCCTTTCTAATATGTGGCAGCACATCTCAGTTAAAATCTTGTAGAGTTAGTATCTGCAGCTGTATTTCTGGGACTGGACTCGCCTCCTCCTTTTCTTTTTTGCTTTTACAGCGCACCCAGAAATCTTTATTAAAGATCTCATCTAGTGGACTGTCCCCATTGCTTATAGAGCTCTCAAAGTGTCTCTGAGATTGTTATCAGCCTTTCCTTTGACTTCAGCAGAGATGATCTATAACAAGTTACTGTAGAGCTGGTGTCTCATGTGGCTGTGCTGTACTTGGAGCAGGGGCTGGCAAGCAGAGAGCCCCTTTGATCCCTGTTCCCCTGCCCCATTCCACAGCCCCCTGTGCAGCCATGGGATTGTCACAGGGACAAGGCTGAAATATCAATGTCATGCACACACAAAATACCCAGAATTTGAGAGCCTCCCCACAATTGTCCCAACATGACAGAACAGGCAGAGTGAGATATGAGCACTGACAATGTGAAAGAGAGGCAGGTACAGATTTTCAAAGCACTCTCAGACTTTTATCATCTCTTTACCAAAACTTTAAAGGCAGAGTCACCCTCTTCTCACAGACTTCAAGGAATGATGGATTTATAATCTGTTTTAACATCGACAGGATGCTTAGAATTGTAGAATCATAGAATGAATTGTGATAGACCTTAAAGATTATCTAGTCCAACCCTCTGCCACGGGCAGGGACACCTCCCACTAGACCAGGTTGCTCCAAATCCCTTCCAACCTGGCCTTGGACACTTTCAGGGATGGGGCAGCCACAGCTTCCCTGGGCAACTTCTGCCAGGGCCTCAACAGCCTCACAGGCAAGAATTTCTTATCATATCCACCCCTTTTGTAGGGGCAACTTCACTAATATTAATTCAAAGGATTTAGTACACTGGGAGGAGTGTGAAAAGTTGCAACAGTAGTCCAATGCTGAAATAGCACATCAGAGTTCATAGCTCATCACACACTTTCTTCCATGCCAAATGATACACTGACAAGCTTGTGTATTTACTGATTCAACCCTGTAAATTGTTTACTTCGGTGAAATGATTGGGAATTTCCAAAGGCTGACTGCTGGGGCAGCTGCACTGGCCAAGGAAGTCACCATCCCTAGAGGGATGTAAAAGATGTGTAGATGTGGCACCTGGGGACATGGTTTAGTGATTGGCTTGGCAGTGCTGGGTTAATGGTCTTAAAGACCTTTTCCAGCCTAAATGATTCCATGATTCTGTGATTCTCTGGTCTGAAACAGCCAGGAAAGAGTACATCCTGACGCAGCACGGTACTATTCACATTTCATGGAGTTAAGCTAAAATCTTGCACTTCTGAAATCATTAATCTCATTACCAATATACATGCGGCAGCTACAAAAACAGACAAGAACTTTGCTAATGTTGCAATCACTTTTCTGTGTATGAAATGAATTCCATACAAAACACCTGCTTGAGCAGCATTTTCAGAATACTTGCTTGTCTGATTCTCAGGCAGAGGTACACTGCAGATGTCTGTAGAGGAATATTATTCATGCACTGAATAGTTCATATTCTCTAACATTTTTCTTATGGGAGTTCCTAGTCCTTTTAGCCACCTTATCCCCTATCCATGCCTAAAATATGTCATTAAAATTAGGAAGTGCTGATCAGCAAAGCAAGGAGCAGCATCCTGAGCTTCATGAATATCACATGTACATTAATGTTCATGGTGCTGCTGCCCATGTAAATCATTCAGATTGGTTAGCTGATGTGAAGTCTAGAGAGGTGACTAAGATAAAAACAAATGTGCTCTTTAAGTTTAACCACCTCTCTTAAAATTTGCTTATCTTCCTCACATTCCTATCTGAGTAGGTATAGTTTAAAGGGCAGTAGAAAATTTCTGTATATGGCAATTACCATTCAATATTAATAGAAAGTGTTGAACTAAAGTCCTAAGAAATAAATCCAGAGGGAATACAAATTCTTGCCTCAAAAACTACTCTGTATTCTTCCACTATGCTTTGGTGCATTTATACTTGTACCATCTAACATTTGCTTTTAACAAAATTAAAGCTGGCATTTGACTGCACAGGGAATTGTAACTGGAAACCTAGCTAAGTTATTATAACACATGCCTAAACAGGTGGGTAATATTAAAGTCTTAAGTGTTACTGCTTTCAGAGACACAACTCTTGGAAAAAGCCCTTTAAGCATGTCAGACCAGTTTTTATATGCTCTTGTGCTTTATTTTTAGAGTAGCATTTGTTGTTGTGTATTTTCTCACAGGCAGATATTTTTTGGTGTGTGTCCAGCAAGATATTCTGCCCCTTGCTTCCTTTCAGCCACGAAGGTCACTGGATCATCAAACACTCATATGGACAGAACTCGTTAGAGGGATGATTTGGGTCTCTTGTGATGTGAAATGGCATTTTCATACCCACCAGCCTGCACCTGGTCTCTTATTGCATCACTGGGTTGCAGCAGTCCCTTACATTAGGAAAAAAATCTGTCTTAGCCTCCCTCTCTGCATTAATTTGAATCTTCAAATTTGGCCAGAGCTTAAAATAATTCAAACTACCTAAGGTTTTCAGCTAAGTATTTTAAGTTTCCCAAGTCCATTATTTTATTTACTCTTTAAAAAAATGCTGGAATCATATTAGAAAAAGATTTATCTGAATGGCAAGCAGAAATCATTACCCAGGCAGATAAGCCTATAAAGCATAAAAATTTATCTTAATACAAAATAGAGGGCCTGGTTGTGGCACTCTCTGCATATTTGTCTAACAGACATGTAACAGAGAAATGGTCCAAATGAGCTTAATAAATCTCTTTCTTAAACTCACAAAAGACCACATCCTCAATTCCATAATTCTATTAGAGTCTGCTCCTCTGGAGGAGATAAAAGAAGAGATAACCTCTCCATTCAGAATATAAAATAGCAATTGTTCAGCTGATGATTGGAATATTTCCAGTAGAAGGACTTAATTATGGAACAAAATTAGCTCAATCTGACCTTTTTAGAGAATAATGCAAAACTAAGTTTTTTTGCAAATGTCTTCCTGGAATAACTGAAATAAGGAATAATTTACTTCCCTCTTTTTACAAGAGCAAAAGGTGGCAGAATATGATAGCAGCATTCTTGGTGAGATGGCAATCCAAGGATAATAATAAGACAGTATGTGCAGAAAGAGATAATATATTTTAATAGACTAGCTGATACAATTTAAAAACAAAGAAACTTTCAGACACACAAGACCTTTTCAGCAAGAACAGGTTTCTCTCAGTGACTGAAAATTGCAAGCTTAATAACTAGATAGTATAATGGTTGTGTCATAGGAATACACCAAAATGTATGGTATCTATATCCATTACCCACTGAAAGCTCCTCTTGGGATGAAGACAAAACCTATTGTTCCAATCTCTGTTTTATCTCTGATAAATAGGAATAAATACCTGCACCCACAGACCAGCAGGCTGGAGATGATGCTGGTGTTAAAACACTTCCCTCCAGATGTTCAGTTCCATGAGTTTATCTGTATTGAGGCACTTCTCACTAGGAGAAAAAAAAAAAAAAAGGCACAAACTGGAAAGAAAAACCTCATCTGTTTTATCAGTCCCATCTCTGGTTTCATGACATTCTGAATGCTCCTAAGCCATGCTGATACCACTGCTTACAAGAAAAAAAAGGCATGAACAGGTGGTGATATTAACAGGTTTCTTATGCTTCTGAAAAATGAGATAGAAATGTTTCATGTCATGAAAGTCAATATCAATCATCATCCATCTTGTGCAGATATGGAAATCAGCCAGTGTGGTTCTTGCTGAGGAGGCGTGAGATATTTCTTTTGCATCAGAGCTGTTGCTCTGGACACAAGTCATAATTTGTTTAATATAGATGAATGAGGAGAATATTACTAGCTTTGTCTTTTTTCTTTTTTTTTTTTTTTTAATAAACTGAAAGCTCCCCCTCCTGGCACATTCCCTGAACTGAATGCAAGGTTTCTGATAGCTACTTTTAGCAACAGGAGATGCATGAAGGTTCTTTAAAAGTAATGCATTTATTGTCTCCCAAGGATTTCCCATTTCCCCATACAGCTATGGGACTCGATATGAACTGATTTGACACCAGGGGTTTGCCCTAAAGCTTTGTCTATAATTTTAATCTGTTGCTTTTCAGGAAAATTCTTATGGTTTTTACTGTGCTGCATATTACACAGAGTAAAGAAAATCACTTTTTCAGAAAGTTTTTGTGTTCCTTCAGAGTGATTGGTGTAGCTCAGCTATAACCCCACCATCCAATTTCCTAATAAATCTATTGGATCTCTTCAAAGCAAAGTTGCAGCTCTGCTGAGAGCAGATCCTGACCAGGCTCAGGGAATCTGAAATGTGATGTGTTTATGTCACAGTTTTGGTAGCTGCTGTAAGTGCTCTCATCTCATTGCTGCCTGTGCTAACCCCTGGAATCAGTGCAGTCACTTGTGTGCTCGATGATTAACTGATTTGTCACTGAATTTCCACAGCCATACACTTTTGCAAAGAAAGGGGAATACTTTTCCAGGGTGTACAGCCACAGGATCCTGCAGTTCCCACAAATTCCTACATTTCAATTCCATCACAGTCCCCAGTACCATCCCTCAACTCCAAGCAGGCTGACAAAGGCAGTGACACTGGTTAGGGAGCTTTCATTAGATTTGTAATCTCATTTGCCATGGTATTCAAAGACATCATCTCTCCGTGTCCTTAAAAATTACTTATGGGGAACAACATTTTACTGGAGCATGAAGACAAGAATGAATGTTCCTGTTCAGGCAGGATTGTGCTGGGGCCATGTTTCACATGCACACCAACCCTCTGGCCACAGGGAGCCTGGAGCAGAGTAAAATAACATCATCATAATCTCAGCTCAGTGCTGAGCTGTAATAGTAAAGTGAGAATGAATGAATTAATTATAACTATGTCTTCCTTTCTAGGCTTCTCCTGAATACCAACAGCGTATTTTCTTCTATGGTAGTGCTGCTCCTTTGCTTTTTATGCAGTTTGATAATAAATATGGCAGGTTTCAATTGTAGAAGAGTGGTTATTTTAAAGTCTAGCATTGTGAAACAATTTACTACAGATACAATGAATGAAGTATGTCTATTAGACTTGGTACATTAGGTCTGGAAGAGGGAAAATTGCTGGCCTGGCACCTTATGCCACTTTCCTCTTCCCTCTCTGTGGTTACAAAAATCAGGATTGACCTACACAAACCAAGCTGCTCAGCTGCTGGGGCAGTGAGGCCAGTGAGCTTTCAGTGCCACTTACAGCAAAGAAGGGCTGTTGGTATAAATGTCTCTGTACATAGGGCAGAACATCAAATGCAAGCTTGTCATTTGAAGCCAAATCAGAGTAATAATAAAGGAACAAATGATATGTTCATTATATCCATGGATATAGGTACACACATATCTGTATTCTTGTTAAGTCTTTGCTACATAGAGGTATACACACATATGTCTTCTTAGAAATGTCTTAAAAGCTGCTTTTATTGTCATAATGAAAGAGTAGGACTCCTTTGAGAGCCATTTGTCTGCAAAACTACTGTAAACTTCCTTTGAGTAGGCTGTCTGCACTCAAGAGAGTTGAATCAGTAGAACTTTGACGAGACTAGAAGACCCACTGATATCTAATTAATGTGGAAATAATTGTTGTAATCCTTGCATTTCTCTACAAAGCATGTAGTGAAAAGCAGTTACACGATTTAGTGAGCATCAAATCAGTTTGATATGCAAATGGAGGTATGGACTACTTCATAAAGCTGGTAGTATTTAAACATTTGTTTATTAAGCTGAGAAAATTGGAAATGTCAACAAATGGGGTCCAAAAACGATGTCTTTTATCAACAGAGACTTTCTCCAGAGTTTCTGCTGTACATCTTTTAGAGTCAGTAGGCTCTAATGACAAGAGTAACAGCAGTGCTAAATGTGAAGGGACTGCTGGGAGTAAAGTGTGGAACAGTCCTTCCTGCACCTGACACATTCCAACACTTTTCCTCCAGGAACAAAAGGGAGCAATTGTAGTGCTCTCCAGATTATCCCTGAGCTCTTACCTCTTTGCTGTTAAGGGGTCATGGAAACTACCTAAATTGTCTTTATCCATTTAATGTAGATTCAATTAACTCAGGTTAATGACTATGGGATGGAGCTCAGGGAGTTGAGAGCTGCTCCCATTGTTCAGCCTGGCTTGTCCTGTGGCATAAACTGCATTTTTGGGCAGAGAAAAAAGTAAAAGACAATGAGTTGCCAGGACAGGATCAAACAGAGTCTACAGGGAAGTGTAATCACTGCATCTCAGGCACATGCAAAGCTCATGGGCTGCATCCAAGTACAGAAAAGCAACACAGAGTTGATCAAATCATTTACAAAACAACCGTCTCTTATCTGTTTCCTAAACTCTTAAACTCAGAACAATCAACACAAAGTCCTTGGGAGTAACAATCTTAAAACCTGTTAAGATTTTGATGAGTATTTAGCCTGGGATGTATCTTCATCTTTGCTACATATATTTGTCATGGCCAAAAGAGTGGATACCAAATATTTTTTATTTCAGGAGAGCAAAATTACAAATTTCTCCCAGGGACATAATGGAAAGTTATGTAGTTGCACGCTATTTAATGGCATTTAGTCCTGAAATCTTACTTGGAAGATTTTAACAGGATCACTCAGAAGAGCCCTTGCTAACCCCTTCTCTTTTCATTTACTTCAACAGGATTTCTGAGCACTGGGGACCAAGCAGCAAAAGGAAACTACGGCCTCCTTGATCTAATTCAAGCTTTGCGATGGACTAGTGAAAATATTGGGTTCTTTGGTGGTGACCCATTAAGAATAACTGTTTTTGGATCTGGGGCAGGCGGTTCATGCGTCAATCTGTTGACTTTATCCCATTATTCTGAAGGTAACCGTTGGAGCAATTCAACCAAAGGTATTATGCAGGTTGCAAATTTTGACAATTTTGGTGTCTGCATGCCACCACCATTAGTACTATGTGATGTTCTGTATATTCTCTTTGTTTCTATGAACTCTTGAGTTCAGCTCAATATTAAGAAACTTTTTAAAGGCTGTACAAGCCTCCTCCTCCCTCAGCTCTTCTGTGCATGTTTAAATTTTGGGTCACTTTCTTCTTTTTCCTATGGAGCTTTGTAGAAACACTTTATAGCAGACTTCTGAACAGCATTTTCTTGGTGCATCATTTTTGTCTCTTTTCTTTCCTACCTAAGGGTGTCTTTTTTGGAAAATCAGTCAGTCATGCTCAGAGTAGATGAGGTCATCTATATTCAGACAGTTGTGAAAGGCGTGTTTAGTTTCTCCTGAGGAGCAGAATTTAAAGAAAACTAAAATGACACAGTTTCTCTTTTCAGGCTAACAGCTGAATTGCTTAAAACTATTATTTTGTGTGAAGGAAACAAGTAACTAGTTCAGAAATCTTTTGTCTGAAACTGCATGGACTTCACTTGCCGTCATCTAATAAAAGAATGGTTGAATGTTTTGCATGCATGATCCAAAATTGTCAAAGCATCCAAGTTGCAAATGGATTTCCTCCTATATGTTTTTTCCTAATCCATAACTAACACCTTTTCTCTCTAGTTGAGGCAGGTGGCAGGGAATTAAAACCATGCTGTTTGAGGCACCCAACTTATTCTTTCTATGATTTTTGCACCACAGTTTCACACAGTGTCTCTCATTTGCATGGCTATTGCTTATTGATCATGTTACTTTTGTCTTACTGTTTTCACATGTTTTTATCTGTATTAGTTTTACCAGGGACACCACACTGTGCCCTGTGCACATAATCCTCCACTAATTTATATTGCTGTATCTCCATGGGGGACTAATTGACTGGCCATAAAAACATAATTCTGCTGACATTAAAAGAGCTGCATTTCCCCAAAGTCATGTTACAAAGACCACTGAGGTCAATAGAAGTGAGAGATTCTTTAGACCATGCCACTGTGCTTTTTTAAATGAGAGAAAAACATAACTTCTACAAAAAGAGTTAAGTGAAAAATAAAACTGTGGTCTAAATTTTAGCCTATTTTTGCAATTTGATTTTTAATGTAATCTTTTTTTTTCTTCCATAACTACCTGAACTTAAATAGGAGATACTGAAAAGAAGATGCTTGTAAGAGCAAGATGTAATCATTACCTCACTGCACTGTGACCTGAGGGTGTCAGTGCACCATCTTCTTTCATCAGAGCTCTAAAAAACAGCTTTATCATCAAGAATTAACTCCAGGTTGAACGAGGACACCTGGTTTATTTTCCCCTAACTCTTTACATGGAGTTAAAATCAATCTTCTTGGTGTAACACGGCATCAGTGCAAAATGCCACATTTACAATATTTGGATAGTCATGTGTTTCCTCTTATCAGCAAATGATACCCTGTCATATCCCAGCTCATGGCCAGAGTTCTGCCAGGAGCAGAATTTGTTTGGGAGAAACTGAGGCACTAAGTTGCCAACACAGCAGATCAAGGCATTTTGAAGGGGTCTGAAGAAGGTTCAGTAAAAGTAAATTTTTGAGGATTTATTTTAAAAGCAAACCCATGCTTTGATGAAATTTGGATTGAATAGAACAACTCACCATGCTCCCATGTATGTTATGTTTCATTTGGAGGTGGTTAAATCTGCCATTAAAAAAAAAGAAAGAAAGAAAGAAAAAAGAAAATATAAATTGGTCAGGTTCAAATAACAAATGTAATTTCTTAACATTTCCAGACCCCTTTTTGTTTCATGTTGGCTCACATTCACATATGAGAGGTGGAGAAGGACTTTTTACAAGAGCATGTAGTGATAGGACAAGGGAGAAGGCTTCAAACTGGCAGAGGGCAGGGTTAGATCAGATATTATGAAGAAATTGTTCCCTGTGAGGGTGGGCAGGCCCTGGCACAGGTTGCCCAGGGAAGCTGTGGCTGCCCCATCCCTGGAAGTGTCCAAGGCCAGGTTGGACAGGGCTTGGAGCAAACTGGGCTAATGGAAAATGTCCCTGCCCATGGCCGGGAGTGGAACAGGATGAATTTCAAGGCCCTTCCAACCCAAACCATCCTGTGATTCTGTGATTCTATGATTATCAAGCAGTCTCTTTCATAAGCTATAAATTCAGAAGCTCTCTGCTTCTGTCATTTCCCTCTGAAAGGTTCCCTTGGCAGTTGAGAGGAAGAATTCAGCCTATTTCAAGATGGAGCTGTTCACAGCCACCCACCTGCAAGTGGGCAGAGAAGCACCCATCTTCACAAAGTGCTCTCAAAATATAGATGAATATATGCAAATTATTATTATTTACTGTGGTGAGACACTGAATAAAGGTCACATAGCACTATGGCCCATTGAACATTTAAATCTTCTTTCCATCAGTCTGAAACCCATAAGCAATAATAATCATACACATTATCAGATAAAAATGTAGTTCTCCATCCTGTGAGGTACAAATTTCTGCCTTGAATTCTGTGACAGAATGAAAATAATTTTTCATAATGTTCATTTTTTCACCAAATGGTTTGAGTGGAGGAATAGCTCTGTCAGCATTCTTCAGCACAAGGAGGGATGTTTAGTTTCACTTCTTTAGATGGTTTTATGGCCAAAGGACTTGACCACTTTTACTTAATCCAGCATCTGATGTTTATGTAGCACTTAGCAAGCCACAGTGTTTGTATCAGCATTTCCTTACACGTAGCTTACACTTTCTGTCCTTGTTCAGACATATTTAATAAAGCAATAAAGTTAGATTTACACAATATGCAAAAACCCACACACATTATAACTTATCATGAAATACATCTTTGTGAAAATTCAGCTTTGTCATTTAGTTACATTTATTACAATGCCTGAATCCTCTGTGGTAATTCTACTGACTTTCAGATGATTTATACTAGCTCAATATCTGACCTTATAAACATGCAAATATATTTTAGCTGTTTATAGCTCAAGTTCATTCTTATTTTTACTCATATCTTACAAGAAAATAATGTCTTGGATATGACTTGTCATAAGTTTAAGAACAGGCTTGAGTTTACACATTTCAGTCTCTACACCTATCTGAAGACTTTTCTATTAGGACCTAATACAATCTAGAATGATTTAAAAATTCCTGAGAAGCTTGTAAAACATTTCCTGCCAGCAACAGATTCCGACTTATTTTTGAGTTTACAGGGTCTGGTGCTGCAATAGAGGCTGTAAAAGCATTTCTCTGATTTGATTTAGGGCCTAGGGAGGTTTTTATCAATAGAAATATGTTGCTTATCAAAGCAAAAGCCATCTTGTGCATTATTGGAATACATTTCTGAGGTAAGCTGAGTGTCCTGACTCCAGTTCCTCCAGTGGGAGTATCCAGCTATTCATCAAGCATTGGAGCAAAGATTCCTGGTGGAATTGAATGAGGCCAGGTGTCACTTTCCATCCCTAAACACCTCCACCAGAGACAGTGGAATGACTCCAGGTGCCCTTCAGCACAAGTGAAACAAACTTTTGACCCATATATCTTAAATCAGCATAACTTTTGAACATTAGAGATGATTTTTTATTACCCAGAGTGACCTATAGGAGGTAGGGTCCAGTATTTTTCAGTAGTTTGTGCAAAAAGTATGATACCAAAATCAACTTCTATGGGAATGAAGAAAAAAAAATCTCACTAAACAGCAAAAAGGGTACTATTACCTAAATATAGTCTAAATACCTATTAAATACAATCTAAATTTCCTAAATATAGTTTCTGAGCAATATTTTACACAAGGTTCAGACTTATAATCTCTTTCAGAACCCAAAGTACCCTTCAAATGGAGTGAAAAAATGAAAAGAGAGCACAAGGAGTATAAGAACAAGGATGGAATTCTGATTGCATTAAAGCCAATATCAAAATAATTATATTAATTCACTGACTACAACAGGGTGAAGCTATCATCCATGACATGTTTTAAAAATCCTTTCAGAAGGGAGAGTAAAACATAAATTTTAACATATTTTGCTATTTCTTTGGGTAAAATTCCTGGTCCAGAGTGCTAATTAAATCAGCATAAATTCAAGTTAATTGCACTGAAGTCTTTGGGATTTACTGCATGTTTATATGCAGTGCCAGATCATTTTCTTTCCCTTAACTGAATACCTGAACATATGTTTAAATCTCTGAATTACAAAGCTAAACAGTGTAAAATACATCATTTCCCTTTTTATGTAAGTGTAATCAATATAAACCTGCCTTTAAAAAGCTCCTTACAAGAAAGGATTTTGACTTAGGCACTTATCAATTTAATAGCTGCCTGGTACCTCCTCATCTATTACTCCAGAATATAAACTTCTGCAGTGATACACAATTTAAAAGCACTACACCTTTCAAACCAAGTTTGAAATCCCAAAGAAAACACTAAAAAGTGTAATAGATTTATTTAACACGTAGTTGTATGCATGCATGCTGCTGATGGCTTGAACAATACCTAAAACTTCAACCCAATTCAGAGACTTGATGGCTTTTCCTCCAGCCTATAAGGTGTTTTAATTTTAAGAATATTTTTTAATCTGATAGTGTTGTCCTACATGAGGTAATGTCACTCTTTTTTTTTTTCCTGAGTTTCTTTTGAAAATCTGTTCCTCAGCTGGACTATATTGAGGGAGAATCATTTGCTTCAGCACATACTGCATTTATTTTATGCACATTACCTGTAGGTACAACAGCAGTCAGATCTCCCCACCCTGTATATTTAAGTACTATTAAGATTCAGGTATCTCTTCTGTTAAAGTTTTCTATTGTTTCAAAGAACTCCTTTGAATCTTTCAAAGTGTGTGGCTGTTTCAAGGTCGCTTCAGTAGTTTTCAAATATTTCTCCCCACAGGACTTTTTCAAAGAGCAATAGCTCAAAGTGGAACAGCTCTCTCCAGCTGGGCAGTTAGCTTTCAGCCTGCAAAATACGCCAGGATGTTGGCTACAAAAGTTGGTTGCAACATGTCAGACACTGTAGAACTGGTAGAATGTCTACAGAAGAAGCCTTACAGAGAACTTGTGGACCAGGACATTCAACCAGCGAGATACCACATAGCCTTTGGACCAGTCATCGACGGCGACGTGATACCAGACGACCCTCAGATCTTGATGGAACAAGGAGAATTCCTCAACTATGACATCATGCTGGGAGTTAACCAAGGGGAAGGGTTGAAGTTTGTTGAGAACATCGTGGATAGCGAAGATGGCATATCAGCCAGTGATTTTGACTTTGCAGTTTCTAATTTTGTCGACAACTTATACGGATACCCCGAAGGCAAAGACATACTGAGGGAAACTATTAAATTTATGTACACAGACTGGGCAGACCGGCACAACCCCGAGACCAGAAGGAAAACGCTGCTGGCTTTGTTTACTGATCACCAGTGGGTTGCACCAGCGGTGGCCACAGCAGATCTTCACTCCAATTTTGGATCGCCTACGTATTTCTATGCCTTCTACCATCATTGCCAGACAGATCAGGTACCTGCATGGGCGGATGCAGCCCATGGAGATGAGGTTCCTTATGTACTAGGAATCCCCATGATTGGTCCTACTGAGTTATTTCCCTGTAATTTCTCCAAAAATGATGTCATGCTGAGTGCAGTGGTGATGACGTATTGGACAAACTTTGCAAAAACTGGGTGAGTACCAGATAATGAATGGTCTTGTAGGCAAACTTTGGATGGAAGGATGTTTTCCATTTGTTATCTCCCTTGGGAATTCCTCTGTACTTGTAGGATGGATAAGAGATTAAGAATTGAGTTGGGTATTTATGTTTACTGTAATGTCCTTTGGCCCACTTACATGTTTTAGGAGAAGGAGGGAAAAATATCTCGGCAGATCCCTTTATGCAAGGAAATTTTAAAATATACACAAAACTAATTAGGGAAACTCTAGAAAAGTGTAAAACTAAGCATTTAACACATTTATATAGTGAAAACTAGCTGTATTAGTACCTGCCTTTATCCCACCACTGATATTTTCATCCCATGAGACAGAAAATTACATAAATATTGCATCAAATATAATACAGCTTATTTTAGTAGCATATTTTGTCTTAAATTCTCGCTTCTGACCACAAAATATGTGACTTTAAACTTAGAAAGTTTTGCCATTTTCATTAATTCTTTTTTTTCACAGGAGTTCAAAAACCTTGGTTACATTTGACCACTTATTTTTTGACTATGCATTGCACTGAGTTGTGCTCTGCCATGATCCTTCCCCTCTGGAAGGCCACAGATGATTCACAGGAACGGAAATGCAGAGTTGTATGGACTTTATGCTGCCAAAAAAGACAAAGAAAATCTTAGTGTTCTCTCACACTGGTCTCTCACAGACATTTGTCCACATCACCTCACTCCCCAGGCAAACTTCCCTCAGCAGCACAAGGTTTCACTGTGAGACACCAACATTCTGGAGAACCAGAGAAGTCACTGAAGTATGTGTAAAAGAAAAGTTCTTTTGCATAATGCTGTTTCTAATCAAGATTATTAAGGCCTCTAATTTTAGGGAATAGCACTCTGCTCCATCCAAAGGCAGTCTTAAATATTTAGTCTAAAATCTTAATTATGTTAATGTTATATTTCCATTTGAAATGCTTTGTAACATTGGAGATATCTTTTTCTTTTAGTGACCCAAATCAGCCAGTGCCGCAAGACACAAAATTCATCCACACAAAACCAAATCGTTTTGAAGAAGTAGCATGGACCAGATATTCTCAGAAAGACCAGCTGTATCTTCACATTGGATTAAAACCACGAGTTAAAGAACACTATAGGGCCAATAAAGTGAACCTTTGGTTGGAACTGGTACCTCATCTGCACAATCTTAACGACATTTCACAGTATACCTCTACCACAACTAAAGTGCCATCGACTGATAATACTTTCAGACCCACAAGGAAAAATTCTGTTTCAGTTACTTCAGCCTTTCCTACAGCCAAGCAAGATGATCCCAAACAACAACCAAGCCCATTTTCAGTGGATCAAAGGGACTACTCAACAGAATTGAGCGTTACTATCGCAGTTGGCGCATCTTTGCTGTTCCTGAACATTCTGGCCTTTGCAGCGTTGTACTACAAAAAGGACAAGCGGAGACATGACGTCCACAGGAGATGTAGCCCACAACGTACCACTACCAATGATCTCACCCATGCACAAGAAGAGGAGATAATGTCCCTCCAAATGAAGCACACTGACTTGGATCATGAATGTGAGTCCATCCATCCACATGAGGTGGTTCTTAGGACCGCCTGTCCCCCAGACTACACGCTAGCTATGAGAAGGTCTCCTGATGATATCCCCTTAATGACACCCAACACCATCACAATGATCCCCAACACTATACCAGGGATTCAGCCCCTACACACATTCAACACATTTACCGGAGGACAGAACAATACTCTGCCCCATCCTCATCCCCACCCCCATTCACACTCAACAACCAGGGTATAGCCAGACAAGACGAAACAAACTTTATTTTTTGATGGATTACAGTAGGTGATATTACTGAAGATTACTTGGCTTTCAACCTACAAGACTCTTACTATTTAAATATGGAGGAATATTATGTGAATATACATATCAAGAACATTTGGGGTTTTGAAAAAAATGAATTGTACATATATCAAATGAACTTAAGAAACAAACAAAACAAAAGGAAAAAAAAGAAACAAAAAACAAAAAAAACCCAACTGTTTGCAATTGCTTGAAGCAGTTGTCCTGAATGATACTTTTTCATTCACATTCAAGTATTAATTTTTTGAAGATTTAAGTTACATAATGGAATTAGGCATGTGCAACACAAACAGGAAAGAACTATGACTGAAAATTTTAAAAACCTATAAATATGCACAAGGGACACACTAATGGAATGTCAGATAATTTTCACCAATTTTTATTTGGACCTGTTTTCTTGTGTAGACCATATTTACATATTTGAATAAGTACACAAAGCACCAATGCTGTTAAGGCCTTAGAAAGGGGCTCATGCTGAATTCTGCCAGTCAGAGAAGTTTTACAGCCTGGCAGGTACAACATTATCACATAAGTGCTGTCAGTATAAAAGTTGTGGGAATAAAGGAAACTGGATATTTTTAGCACGATGTGCATGATAATTTATATGCTTGGTGGCTGTGCTGCTGATTAAGCCGTAATTAAAATTCTTCTCATCCCATTGGAGTTTTTAATAGAAGCTTTCTCCATCAATTGGCACAACCTAAAGAAGTTTTTTAAAAGGAGCAAAAGTAATTACAGTACAGTATTTCATGGTAGCCTGTGAAAGAGAGGGGATTGCAACAGTTCTTAAAGGTATTTATGGCATTCTAGATATACAGTGGTGGACCCTCCCTGAGATGAATCCCAGACAAAAAAATGTATACTATTAATGTTCTTTTTCCTTTCCACCTAAATAATTTCTAACTTTGAAATAACTATAATGGAATTTCCTTTGATGAAGGATTTATAATTTGCTGTGATTTAGTTACAGAATATTTTGTTCAAATTGATAAGGTAAAGTGTGTCCAAAAATTTAATTGCAATGACATTTTGCCATTTAAAAATGCCCCAATATTACTGCTCTGATTACACCTTTCAGTTTATTGTTTCAACTCATGTTGCATGTTACAAAGTTTAATTATAATACTTTGATATAATGTTAATTCCCTTTTTGCTATACATCAGTTTTGTCATTCCAATTAATTCTCTAGACCAGATGGCAAGAGTGTAGAAAAAGAGGGTGTATGAGAACGGGGAGAGAGCCAACAACTGGAAATTTAAAAATCTTGATATTACATATGTTTGTGTGATTTGAAGTGAATGTTCTAAAATCACAAGAAATTTTTCATTCCCCTGTTGCTTTCCAGTAATTCTATACCATGGTCCTTTCAAAACGTTTGTATATGTAATCAGATGTACATTTATATAAAAGAAATAATTGAGATGGACTTAAGAGCACATCCCTGATAAATACTTTCTCTCTTACCTGTACTATATTTCTATTAGACTAAAGTTATGTGATTTTTTTTTACATTTTTTCAAATTACTAGCAATTTTGATAGTTTGTAAGATAATGCGAAGAACTTTCTCTGACAAACTAACTGCAGTAACAGAAACATTTCTTTTCAGTTACTCTTTTTCAAGAATGAAAGCTTATTACACACAAAAATTGTATACTACTTGATGGAAAATTACTTTGTATTTCTTGGCCATATTACTGGTCACTGAGTGAAATAAAGATAATCTGGATAACGAATATTATTCCAATGTTAAGAGACCTGATCTTTGCTCATTAAAGAGCTAAAATGTTTATTGCTGTTTTGTCATTTTTTAATGAAGTAATGGTAACTGTCTCAAATAAAGAGTAATATCTTAAGACCAGTCTGGTTTTTGAAGACATGAGGATGCCTTCTACAATTAATAAAACTAAATATTGATGGGCCAGCCCCACCACAGCCATTTCTTACAGAAATATTGATATTGTGACTGTCATCACACATAAATCTCCTCCAGATTTCAGGAATGAGTTAAAAATGCAATATCAACACAAAAACAAAACAAACACAAAAACAAACAAACAAACAAAAAAAAAAAAGGTGAGGAACAGGCCAAATTGAAATAAATCTGCAGTGTTCCATGATGGGAAAAAAAAATCACCTGGGTTTTATTGTATTATATTTTTTGGGGGGTGATTGAACTTTTATTATAAGAGATTGTTGAGAAGTTTAAAGCCTGTTTGCTAACATTGAGAGAGATATTAAAAATTAAGATGAAACCAAAATAAAGTATTGCAATTTCAGTTATTTTGCCTGCCTATTTAACAAACAAACAAAAAAAAAACAAAAACAAAACAAACAAACAAACAAATTAAAATCATGTACTTACTTAGTACTTGTTACAGTCCCCAGTTTTAAATTAAGGTATTTTTGTAGAAGCATAAAAAATAGTCTTCAGAATCCAGGGTGGTCTGTGTGCAATTTCTGCCTGATGTGGTTGTGCTTTTAGACTGTGACCTGCCAATGTAAACCAATAAAAAGAATTGTCTGCCATCTGATAATTATTGTTTAATAAGAAGATTGTATTTTGCTATGTTGATGAAACAAAACAAAAAAAAAAATACAAAAATATTGATGGCCATAAAACAAGATATTAATGAAATATGATTTTATGTGCTTTTCTTAACTTTATCAAAACCAAAATAACTTTCTACTATAGTTTATTTGTGGCCATATATCTATATATCTCTATATATACAGTATCTGGTAATTGTTTACTTTTATTAGTTACAAAATAAATGATTTAGGTAAACCAAGCATGACACTACACTTTATTTCTGTCAGCCAATAGTATTTAAAATGTGAAAGATAAAGGCAACAACACAAATTTTTGTCACTCCTGTTTGAAAAAGAAAAAAGTCCATTCCTGTGATGCAGATACTGTGAATGATATTTTAGTGGCTACTTTATACTGACATTACAGCAGCTGGCTTTCCAAAAGTAAGATGGTGTCCCAGGTTTTAACATTAAGAGCAAGAGATGTTTTAAAGGTGAAATGAAAACATAAGAAATGGTTTTGGAATATCTTCATGTGCTTCATGGAACATAAGTTTGTTCTTTTTCAAAATATTTTATCTATTTGATTTGTTTTTCATGGTAGCCTACACAAAAGCAAAACTGAGTGTGATATTTAATTTCTTGTATCATCCTTGGACCAGATTTCCAATAAAATTAGGTTATCAGTCAGTCTTTGGAAGTTCAGTAAAAATATAAAGAGCCTGCATTTATTGATTTCACACTTTTGTAAATATGTTTGCAGACCTTTTTAAGAAAATGTATTCTACCATTTTGAGAAAAGAAAATAACAATGGAATCATTGTCTCGTTTATCTATTCAAATTACAGGCAATATAATGTGCTGTGCTGACATTTCTAGGAGAAATAAAACCGATAAAAAACGCTTTTTTGCTCGATGGTATCTCAGTTGGTCATACCTGGTACTCTCCACCCACGGAAGACTTGCAAGGCATGGATGAACTTCCTGCAAAAAATCCTCCATAGGAAAATGTAGTTGTTATTTTCGTTGTCTGTACTAAACATGGATTCCTGTGTCACAAGTCTTTAATTATCAGTTATTTTGTTACTCAAACACCCTGAAAACTGGATGAATAGTTGTCTAACAAATAAACATGTTACAGTTTTAAAGACACCACTGCACAGAAAATGCTGGAATTTCTGTTGCCTACTTCACTAGGAGATGAAACAGCTGACTTCATAGGAAGCTGTCAAACATCCTTTGATGTTTGGAAGTTGTTGCTTTTTCCCTGTGATTAGTTTAAAATATTGGCCTTTCCCTCCACCTTTTTTTCTAATATTAAACAGTTACAGATGGTCGCTTTTTAATGTAAGCGAACGTTAGATAATTTAATTATTATTGTGAAAATGTGCTTCCAAATAAATTAGATTAATGGGAAATTCCCTTCGGAGGTTTTGTTATTTTTCATTCAAAGCTCTTGTCAAAATATCTGTTGCAGCAGTTCTGCATTTTTTTTTTTTTTGGTTTTTCAGTCTGCAAGCTAAGGGACTTTCTCCAAATAGCATTAAAAATCTCTTTTTCTATTTGAAATAATGACAGTGTAAGATTAAGATGCCATCCTGAGGCCTTCAAATAAATATGAACAATTTGAAACGTGGCAAATGGACTTTTACTCTAAACATTCTAATTTGATTCCATTCTGGCACGTCAATACATTTGTATGCAGACCAGAAATCAGCAGCATTTGATAAGGTGTTCAAGAGAACTTCACAGCAGAATCGATGAGTTCATCACCAGCCATGCACAAAGTCCCTTTTCTCACAGGTTCTGTTCATGCCATTGTATAATTAATTTCTTATATACAGGTTCAGTAAAATCTTAACTTGGTGAAATGGGAAATTGGTAGAACAAGGTAATGAACTTTATCTGGTGGAAAATGTTTAGAATAAAACCTGTTGAGAGTCACCTAGGAGGTGTAGATTTTTATATGCAACCTGGCTTCATTCCTTTTTTGTCAATATTATAATTCTCAGTAATCTGTACACCTGGGAAACCATCATTTCTGTAATAAGCTTTAGTTTTGATAACGAATTTAAGTATTGTATGTAAATTGTGGATTAAAACCTGAGTTTTGTGTCCCTTTGCTGCTGGGATGTATGAAAAACCTCATAGAAGCACAACAAATTTGTACAAGCAAATTTTATACAGTCTCTTGAAATTTATTTTGTTTTCATTTGAAGAAAAAAGTACCATCACAGCAGTAGAAGACATGTATTTGTCCCAGAAAATGCCTTCTTGTGTATATAAGCATTGCCTCTACATGCATACCCACACACAGCCAATAAAGGAGATTTCAAATCATGTAACCAAGCAGGGAATTTTACCTTTTTGCACCATTCACAGGGGTGGAGGTAATGCCTGCCCCTCATCCTGCACTCCCCACTGTCACTGAGCAGCTGATCAGATGATGACAATGTTTTTAGCTCCAGCTGAATTAGCATTTATCGTGGGAACACGGGAATCAATGAAGCCCTGACAATTTACACCAGCTATTGATCTGCTTCTGGACCTTTAATGTTCATTGTCTCACTGCCCAATTTCACATATCTTCTCATGCACATGAGCACCCACTCACAAAAACTGGTACAAATATAACTATCCTGATTTATGAGCACTACCAGACTTCAAAATGTGCTTTACAATATGCTTATGGATATTTGCATGTAAGGCTAAAATTCAGAGGGAAAAGTCTTCAATATTAAAAAAAACCCAACCAAAACCCTGAAATTACATGGATGCAAAGAAAAGATTTGTACCAGAGTCTGCAGCCTTAGCATGCTGTAGTATTTTTTATGTTAAAATCTATACAGAAAGGAACATTTAGTTCTTCCTGATCCTCAAATCTATATGTTGACCTATATGTCAAAGACACAGTGACACTTCACAGCAGTTGGAAGTCTGCTCTGTTCTGCTCCATTCTGGAAGGGAAGAGACAGACAACCAGGCCACATGTTGCTATAAATTCAGGACAGAAATAGCTGGATTTTCTCTGTCATCTGAATTTTCCCCTTTCAATGTCAGCAAGGCCAGGCAACAACATCTGTGAGCTGAGCTTTATAATGATGCCATTAAAAAATAAAAGTGTAGTTTTCAAACCTGTAGGGGATTTTTGCTTTACAGCTATAAGAGCCAGTTTGTTTCAAATGGAAGTTGATACCACTGGCACTCAGACACTACATGGAAGGTTCTAGGAATACTCCATGGTTCATCTGACACCTCGTGCATTCTCAGAAAAAGTTGTGCAATATTTCACTGATTGATGACAAATATATGGTTGTACAGTGTTGGTTTTCCTATTTTTCATAAGGTTACTCCTATGTAGTGGTGATATTCAGCTGAACTAATGAATAAATTTTGCTCTTATTTGCATAGAAGTAAGTCTAGAGCAATTTCATGAAAGTAGGACCTTCACTGCAGTAAATAACACCCAAAACCAATTACTCTTGGTCAGCTAGTAGAGATTCCCTTGTTCAATCACATGCTGACTTTTTTCTTTAACACCCATACATTTGCCATAAATATATTTTTCTTTCCCCAGTTATTAACTGGAATAAATGTACCCTGCTCTCCACAGAAGATGAAGATAACAGGAACATCATTCCTCTTGTGAATCATGAGTTCACTGACCAAGAGCAGAAAATGTAATAGAAGAAAAACAACAAGCCAGGGTTTGGGGGCTGGGTTTTGGGTTGGGTTTGTTTTGGTTTTCTTATAGGCTGTTTTCAGTGTCTTCATTCTCTGAAGGCTGACCAGAAGCCAGCAAAAGATAAAACCTTAATTGATGCAGCCAGGAACCCTTTTGGGCATTTTTCTTTTGACTTGTCCAGGAGGAAAGAGCAGGGTTAAATTCATGAAAAGAGATGTCTTTGGAAAATCACTCCCAGCCATATTTCTGAGATACACCACAGAAGCATGAAAAGACTCACAAATTTTGCTGTGTTGGAAAAAATAAACATTATAAAATGTAATGCAGTATTGATGATAATAATTAGATATCTGATTTTTTTTTTCTGTTTTTTTTTTTTTTATATAAGTAATCCTTTTTTAACAATACAGTTTATCTTAAGTCTAAAAGTGCTCATTGGTTACTAGAATTTAGACTGTATTGTAATACTGCATGTGAATACCCCTTTGTTGAATACATACTTGCCCTGGTTCCATTCTACAATTCAACTTAGGGATTTTATTTTAAAAGTAGAAGCTCTGACTTTTATAAAGTTATCACAGTATGGACTATTGCTAAGTGCAATTTGTTGTCTCCAATTAATTCATCATTTACTTAAATGTCATAATCCTTTCAATTATGATTTTTTTTTTTGTTTCCTTACAGGTTTTGTTAGGATTTTTTAAAAATTGTTTCTTCTGTGATAAGTGCAATTTTGTTCTTCATTCCCTCTCACATCACTTCTACTGCCTCACACAAATTCAAATATTTGAATTAATTTAAATCTGTTTTCTTCACTTAATTTTATCAGTGTTCTTGTTCCTTCAGGTGGGAATTTTGCTTTAAATTGTTTTACTTGTAATTGCATATCTATCCACGGATATTAATTTATATAATTAATATAATTAATAATGAAGTCCCAGCTAGAAGGACTTCTGCTCAGGGTGGGAATGGAACTCTAGGCTGCTCTAGTGTCTCCAGCATCCAGTAAGGGCACTGGCAGCATCTCATGGTACAAGAATGCCTTCAGTCAATGATAGGAATGTGCCAGGGAGTTCACTCAATCGCTGAATTATCCACCCCACCCACACAAATGGTAATTTTTCCCTCTGAAAGTTGCCAGAGGTGCAATTTCACAGGGAACTTGGAGCTAAGGCAAGTGTGTGCCTCCAGACATGAGCAGAGAGGCTCATAAACTGCTTGCTAGATTAGAAACTTAAAAATGAACACCTTGCAGCTCGTGGCCACACTTCAGACAAGTGCTGCTGTGTTTTTGTGGCTGTGCAGGGGCTCAGAGCTTTGTTCTGGAGTGGGTTTTGTTGCAGTGCCTGTCTGTCCCGTGGAGCTGAGCCCCTGCTGACCCTGCAGGAAACAGCCAAACTTCTGCTGACTGCACCTGGGAAAGATGGGCCCCTCCTTGCAGGAGGAATGAAATACAGATGGACAGCATTAAACAAATTTTCTACTCTTCTATTTTTTTATTTTTGATTTTTTTTAATTCGGAACAGCCCTCTGCTTCCTTCTTAAAGGAGCAGGAGGGTGGGAGTTTGGGGTATGATTGTAGGAGGTGTTTCTGCTGTAGGTCTGTGCTGGATGTTGAAGGTTCTCAGCATGAAATTCTTCCTTCCTAAATTTAACCACCAGTGCTAGGTGCCTAGTGTAGGAATTTTAGTATTAGATAAATTATCATCTACTGGTTATCTGTTTTTCCTTGCTGCCTAAGAGAGAACCAAAAGGAAGTGAACAAATTTACTATCCTTTCTGTCTTTCAGCTACACTTAACTATGAAAGCCTGACACAAGCAGTTATTTGTACATACATATGTTATTAACAATCATTATTCTTTCAGTTGCATAGATCAGAATCACAACTTTTCATACCCAGTTTTTATTTTATTACAATGTGCCTCAGGCTGAGGAAGTAAGACCAGCAGTGATCAGAATTGAATGGCATGAAGTAATAAAAAAATCCTCACTTAAAAGGCTTTTTAGTGTAGAAACCTTACAATAGTAAGCATAGCTACGACTGGGGGAAGCTGCACATGGCTTTTATAGCACAGAATGCATTTCAGAGTGGATTCTGCCTTGGCATGCTTAGATGGGCTGGAGTAGTTCTTATTTCCTTTATCTTTATAAATAGCTCCAAAATGAGATAGATGCATCCAAGATCAGGCACAGTGATGAGGTTTACAACAATTGCCAGTTCCACAGTGCTTCGTTGCCTGTGATATTGCTTTGTGAGGGGTAAGTCCCATTAGGAGCGAGTTAGCAAGGTGGAAATGCAGAACAGAGAAATGCCATAGGGGAGAGAGAGCAGGGAAGAGGAGCTGGAGGAAAAACACCAGCCCAGAGGAGTGAATTTTGGAGATCAAACCACTACTGAGCAGTCTGGCACACCAGCAGAAATGGGGCTTCTTGTAGCACTTGGTGAGACTGCTGTGTTTTGCCAGTTTGAGCTTCTTTGATCAAACAGGCTGATTCTCCTCAGAAGTTAGCGTGGGTTTAGACACATTTAGCACACAATAGCTGCACTTAACAAAAAGGACTGGCTGCCTGTTCTGATGCAAGGGAGTCCTTATTTTATGCAGTCAGACATTCCACTTTCTCCTAGTTTTGAGTGTGTTTGCAGGCTTCAAACCTTTGTCTAAGGACTACCAGAGACGATAGGAACAGCAAGAGTTCACATGTGAAAAGGATGAGAGTTGTATTTTCAAAAACTGCCCCAAAGCACATGGGGTTTTGTTAGCTGTAAGCAGCATAATAAATTATTTCTGTCAGCTTAGCAGCCTCCAGTTACACTGTCACAGTGACTGGCACTATTTTAACCTGTGTTGAGCATGAAGATATACAATAGCTGCATTGATGCCAAGCATTTGCAGAAGGGTTTACATGAGTATTTTTAGACCTCTGTATGGTCTCTGACATCCATGTGACAAGCACTTAGGACCACAGGATTTATAAAAACATACTTTAGAGCAATACTACATATAAATCATTGTAAACTTATTTTACCAGAGAGAGACCTGATTGTCCTGCAAATCATTAGGGCTATTAAGAGAGCTATGAAGAATATGATCACTTATGTCTTGGAGAGGAGCTACAGGAATGCCTTGGCTGCATTTGCTCAAACCTCTGAACCTCATGCTGTGTGTTGAAATCAGATTAACTGAAAAGCTAAAAACAAACAGAACCAAACACATAAAGCTGATAGCAATATTTGCCACATGCTGAGGTCAAAGAGGTGTAAATCCTGACAGATATTGATGGCTTCATTGCTTATGAAGCTATTAAACATCATCCCCTTAGAGGAGAGATCAATAGGAAAAGCACCAGCTGAAGGGGACTACCTGTGGTGCAATCAGCACCAAGTGCATGTCCATCCTGTTATCTGTAAGGCTTCTGTGAAGCTCTTTCTCAGGTTAGAAGTCAAAGCTAGAAAATTATGAATTTCAGATAACAGCTGTGAGCATTCCTTGGACACATTGATTCCAAGATCTTCAACAAACTCTCATTTATTTGAATAATTTGCCAAGAAGTTGTCGTCTTGTTAACCCAGATACTGGGCACAGCAGCCTTTGGTTTGCAGTAGAGGTGTTTGGATTGGTATGATTAAACATGGTTCACATCTGATCAGCAGAAAATAGCCTTTTTCAATATTGTGCCCATTATCTGTGTGTCCTTACCTTCAGTCCTGCATTCTGTGTGGCATTTTCTGAGGAGGAGAGCAAAGGAGCTTGTGCAGAGCACTTACCTGGATATTAACTGTTTGACTTTCACAAAGTTAATGAAGAGCACTTCTGGGAAATGGGAGATGTCTTGTCTTTCATCCTTGACAACAGGAATTTCCCTGCTGGCATTCAGACAGCTTCTGCAATTAGATTTGCATTAATATCTACTCTATTTTCCATCTTCATTCTTATAGGTACATGCTAATGAAACAAGAAATCTTGAACGTTCTTGTTCAATTTTGAGTGTAAAATTGTCTTTGCCTGGCTGATGTTAGTGACACACAACCCTGGGATGTTGTGAGGCTGTTGCACAGGTGCACTCCAACTTGGTGACTGGAACAGAACTGCTCTGTACAAGCACTGTGATGGTGTAAGAAAACATCTGGCTTTACACCACAAATACTGCAGCTTCCCTAGCTCCTCCAGCTGTCTGGGCAGTGCCCAAGTCTCACTGGGAAACCAAAAAGGCCATCAGAAGGCAGCACTGGGACTGGAAAGCATCTCTGTGCAGGTTGGTAAGGATAGGGGGTCTCAGCCTTCCACAGGGAATTTACAGGCATTGGACAGAAACACAGCAGGAGAGAGCAACCAAAGAGTTTATTTCAGTTTTTTATCAGTGCCATGTTGGTAATAGAGCTGTGGGCTGGTGTGCAAAGGAAACATAAACAGCAAATTAAATCTTGGGAATAAATCTTAAGAAAAAACAAGCAAACATTTTCAGAGCTTAAAATTTTCATCTGAACTGTTGGCTTTCTGGTGACCTTAACTCTCACAGCTGTTACCTCTCAGCAGACCTTCTGTGGTTTTGCTGCACACTAGGTGACAGCAGCTAAAATTTTCAGCTGGTTGTTTCCAAAGTAGAGCAGATCTGTAGCTTCTTCACAGTTGACATAAATCAGGTTGTGAAGCTGACTTTGTAATTTCTGTGCTCTGTCCACAACCCCTCAGGTAGGTGCTGAGTTTATTTGTTTATGGATGTTCAACCTGGGTCTGTGTTGCTATGGTCAGAACCTGATTGTGGGTGGTGAAAACTGATCAAACTATAAAGAGCTGATCTTGAAATTTGCAGACTGCAAACCTTTGACACCCCATCTAGACAGTTATGTAGGATAGACTACATTTTCCCCATAATGTAATGCTATATTTAAAATGCCATCAACAATAGATAGTTGCATAGAAGAAAGAAAAGTCTCATTAAAAATCAAAGACAAAGAAGTGCTACAATAATTTTGCCAATCATTTATTTTTTGGTTTAGGAAAAAAAAAAATAGTTCATATTTTCTTTGGTCAAATTTAGTAATACCTTTTAGTAATGTATAGAAAAATAGCCCATATTTTTCAAAATTTTTACAAAATTACATTGCAGTTATTATTCTGAATGAACTAGTTTTGTTTTACATGTTTTCACCAACAAAAAGGAAAGAATAGTAATAAACCATCATGATTCTCTGTCCCATGGTGGTGCCTGTGAACTGGAAAGGGGACAGTGGCACTGGACCTTTTTCATCTCTATTCAATGGCAGATGAAGGACAGGAAGGCACAGACCCACTTTGTTACTGTCAACAACCCCACTCCAGCTCCTTTCCACGCAGTCCCCCTAACTTGGACAGATCTGTAACAGCATGAGCTTGTGCCCCATTAGGCAAGAGTTAAAACTCACAATTAAAAAAACTAACATTTAATTTCAGAAAGTGGAGGCAGGCCAGAATAACCCAGAGCAGACAGCAGGGTCAACAGCAGGCAGAGTCAGTAAATTGACTCTGTCTGGCATGAGCAAACTTAGGTAAGTGCTGATTAGGCAGGTCCTGTAATGTGCCTTTTGTGGAAACAAATTCAAGCTGCAGCCTTCCGTACACAGCAGATGATGGGTTGTTACTTAAAGGTCTGGGAAAGCAGCTTTCAGCCCCTGAGCTTGTCAGGAAAAACAGCAGGAGGATGCAGGAATAATGAAAACAAATATACACTGAGAACTGGGTGGGTAACACAGGTGCAGAAGTCAACAGTGTGACGTGTCCCAGAAGGTATCACAGGAAACTGCAAAGTCAAAGCTGTACCAGGACACCCAAACAGCTTCCTTCTATTCATTACTTGCTGTGCTTAGGTCCTGACAGGGCAAACAGCATCAGTTATGCTTTTCTTCCCCTGATCAGGGCGGGCACAGCTTTAAGATGCTTCCTCTCCTTGGAGAAAGAGGCTGTGAAACTGCCCTGGCTGGTGGAGCTGGCTGGAAGGGGAGGAAAAGCAGCAGCAGCGCTGTGGGGGGAGCCTGCAGTCCATTGACAGGTGGCATCAGCAGCTGGAGCAGAGCTGATCTGCAGCACAGATAGATGGTGGTGGGTGTTCAGGCTATTCCTGTAAGCCCTAATGACCACAAAACATTTTCTTTCCATTCAGTATGAAGAAGGTTTTCAGACAGCACTTAATGATTCACTTCCCTTACAAATGAATAGTGGAAAACATCCTTTAATCAACAAAACCCTCTCATTGCTGCTGATAGCAGGTTTTTTCGGAGGTGTTTAAAAAAAAAGCCTCATTTCCAGCTGTCTCATATGCACAATTCTCAAAATAGCTGAGAATTTGGAAGCCATTTTATGGATTTTTAGGTTTTAGAGAACTTTCTGACTGGGAGTGTGAGACTACACTCATGAGCAGGAAGAATAATTCTTATTGCTGTTATTTAATTTCTGGAAGTAGGTACTAATTTTACAAAAAAAAAAAAAAACAACCTATGAACCATAGAAAACTCAAATACTAAAAAACTACTAAAATACTAAAATAAACTTCTATAGTTATTACTTGACCTACTCTGCAAAAGGCAGCTGCTGTAATTTTACATGCAGCTCCAGCAGCAGTTTATCTAATGAGCTTTGGAAGACCAGCTCCCCCAGCCTGACAGCTCCAAGAAATACAGAAGCATGGCAAGAAGTGGCATCGATGTTTTAGTAAGTGACATTTCTCTGAGTCAGCATGAATGAAATGTGTTGGAGGAGTGGTGGAGACACTGGGAGACACCACCTTTAATTAAGGCTTGAAGCCAGCACCTATCTTTGTGCTGAGAGACTCTCCAATGCAGATGATAAATAAGTGTATGTGGTCACAGACTGCAAGGAACCTACAAAAGACAGAGGCATTTTGTGGCAGGAGAGAGTCATTTTGGGTCTTTGCAGTTCATGTGAGCTGAATAAATACTACTGGATATTTCTGCATAAGCAGAGTATTTCAGATCCCTTGAATAGGAGTCCTGTGGTAGCCCTGGACCTTCATTCAGGAGTTCTCAGAGTCCATATGATGCTGCTGCTCCAGTCTAGTGCAGGGTAAGGCTCACATCCCTACAACACTGTGCCACAATGTCCTGCTGCTCTCACC
The DNA here is from genome assembly GCF_001522545.3 of Parus major. Taxonomy (NCBI): domain Eukaryota; kingdom Metazoa; phylum Chordata; class Aves; order Passeriformes; family Paridae; genus Parus; species Parus major. The sequence goes on along the minus strand of NC_031778.1, from coordinate 19,809,544 downwards.
TTCGTGGTTAAGCCTCTAGCCAAGCTGTCACTTAAGTGGTCTCAGTGTCTTGCTATCAACAGTTTAACCCTAGAAAAATGTTCATATTCAAGCTTGGACAAGGAGGAATCACAAATTGGAATTAAAGCTGCACTTCCCGTTTGGCTTTGTTCTGATCCACAACCATTCACAGAGTACAGTTAAAAATAAAATGACCTCTTTCTTTTCCTTGCTGCTGCCATGATTGTCATTCCCCAGCAGATGCCCCGCTGGCTCTGCTGCCCCTGTTGTCTCTCAGTCCAAAGAGTTTCTGAACAAGACACAGGCTTTTATGGAGCCTGGCAAAGCTTCAGAAGGGAAAAGGAAAAATCAATACGGCTTCAAAGCAAAGTCTTTGCTTCAGTGATTATGACACTTGCCCTTTCTTCACTAGTGGGAAAAACAACAAGGACAGTTACACCAGCAATGGAAATAGAATGAACAACAACAGAGAGACCTTCCAGGTTTGACTTGCAAAGGGAAATAACTTTATAGTCATTGTCACTATTTGGTGACATCAAAAGCAGGTATAGGGTGTTTGGTGGTGCAGCCTGGGAATGAAGTGGAAAGTAACACAAAGTCAAAGAGAAGAGTTGAAGGAATTTGGATCAAGAGATAATGGACTCTGCTGAAGAAATGGGAAGAAAAGACACGGCACAAAGGTCAGGTCCATCATGGCACAATCAAATCTGTTATAAAATGTCACCTGCAAAGGTGGGCCATAACAGTAAAAGGACCTTCCAGTAAGTTTTACACCATTTGACAGCTTTGCAGCAACTGAAAATGGTGAGAGACCTTCACATTTTGCTAATGAACACATTCTCAGTAGAGTTGAGCAGGTCAGAAATTTTCTAACAGAAGCTGAAAATGTCAATTAAGGAAACTGATGTTTCTGCAAAATCATAACAACTCTAAGAGACTCTCACTGATGTTTTTAGAGGATTTGCAAAAATACAAACTAAATGTAACCCTCACAAATCTGCTTCAATTATTTTTATACTGAAATTTTTATAATTTGCTTCCAATTCCTTTTGTTTCAAAACTATATGCTTATTCCAAATTCTTAATTGCATTCTGTTTTGACTATGCAACTTCTTAGCTGGTTTTCCAAACTGTTTTGTTCTAATGTTTCTATTTCTGTGTCATTCTTCATATGTAACTTTGTGGACCTCTTTCTTTTGGAACACAATGCATTGTTTCGATAGACTTTGTGTCATTGTTTGAAAATAGTCGATTTGTAAAGGCAGTATTTTCCTTAAGTGAAGCTGTGCCTTCAGCTGCAGCTGCCACTGGCTTTGTTGGAGTTTCTGGCTTGTGCAGGGGATAATTTTTGCAGGACCTACTTTCCCCTGGAGAAAAGGGGGAAGTTTTTTCTAGAACTTTCTAGAAAAAGTGGAGGGGTCCTGGGTCAGGTGCTGTTGCTGCAGCAGTGTCAGGGAGCAGGCTCCATCCCTGGTGAAGCCAAGAGCAGGTTTCTGAGGAGAACACAGCTAGTGTGGCAGGGCAGTCATGTACTCATGCTCTCACCCCTGTGCTTGTGCTTGGGTGAGAGTTCTGCAGCTACAAGAATCAATGAAAACGTATTGATTTCTCCAAACCATCGTAAAGCTTGTCTACTCCTATCTTCAGTCTGCAAGCTGAGCAAGGAGGCTGTAAAACTACCATTGCCTCACACTTTTTCTCCTTTTTCTTCCCCCATTCTGTGCTTGCACAGAAAACCAAGATTTGGGTCTGACAGAGACACCTGGTAACTGCATCACAGCAGCCAACCCTGCTAACACTCAGCTTGTGAAAATAGCTGCTTTGGAAGCTTTCTAAGGAAGGAGCAGTGCAGAGTGAGATTGCCCAAAAGGCAAAAGTTGAGTGACTTTTCTGGCTTTACTCATCTCTCTACAAGCAACAGCAGTCAAGGAGTGTAATGTGAGTGAATAGGTCACTGCACCCCTGGATATTCCAGATTCACATAAAGTTGCTTTTTCAGAGTAACTTCAGCTCCCTTTGCTTGATGTTTGCTGTTCTAGGAAGAAGATAGGTAGCCCTCATTCATCTGAAGGGCATGGGAATGTCCACAACTGCTAAAAACTGTCTCAGTGGTAGAAGAGAAAATGTATTTTCAACAATATTTATTTTCACAGCAACTGTGACTAAAGTCATGCCTGTCAAAAAATGAGTGGGCAGGTGTCTGGTGGTCACACAGACTGGTTGGGCAGTTTGGCTTTTGAAACCCACCTGTTGCAACTGAAAAAATCCCCAGCTGCACAATTTTTATAAAAAAAGGTGCAGTATGGCAGGTAAAACTGTAATGGCTGGTAGGTATGTGTAAGTACTCAATAAACTGCCAACTACATACCAGTTATTATTGATATTGAAATCTACATTGAAATTTTGTGCTATTTAAGGCATAGAATTGGAGTAGCTATTTCTTTCTGCTCCACCAAAAGAATGAGGCAGACCTAGTAAAAAAACAAAAAAAAATGCCATATCACTGTTTGGGGCCTTCCCTATCCTCATGGTTTCAATAATTCACATTATTCTTATTCACACTGTAGGGGCTGCTGCATGCAGGGTGTTGGGCCACACTCTCAGAGTAATGTGAGCAGGGTCTGCAGATGAGGACACACAGAAATAGAGGGGAGAACTCCTCTGTGGGCATCTGGGAAGAGCTGGGGTCCCCAGCCAGGCATCCTCTGGGCTGTCTCTCCTGGGCAACAATGGTGAGGATGAAGAGAAAGATGATGATTTTTATTGCATGCTTTCCCACTATTTATTATATGCTTTTTTCCCGATGGGATCAACTCAAACTCCCTCTTGGATGCTCCTCTTTGTGAGAAGTTTTCAGCTAATTAGAGAAATGGTTGCACACTGGCTGTTAACCTGCTGTGCACATGTGTTATTGGCTAATATTTCAGGGTTTAAAACACTAATAGTTGAGAGTACACTCGACTATACAAACACTGCCTACAAACACTGCTGTTGTCTCCGACACAAACCAGCACCTACAAAGGGAGGTATGAAAAGGTTGGGGGAAAGGGCTGATTTTCACACCAGTGGTAATGGCTTCCCACGAGAACCTGCCATATAAAATCATTGGGGTTTGCAGGTGCACGGCCACGGGAACAATGAAACAAAGCTGTGAGAACAAGGCTGCCTCAGCAGCTGCTGTGGAAGTGTCCAGAGCTGCAGAGAGCTGCAGAGAGCAGCCCCTGAGCACTGCTCAGGCTGAGCCTCTGGGGCACGTGAACCTCAGCACAGCCAGGCCAAATTCAGCTTCAGCACAAGCTAATGGGATGTTTTAGTGCTCAGTGTCTCATCTCAGCTTCAGATGTGAACACAAGCCTTGCAATAAAGTAGAACATAACCTTTGCATCACAGCATACATCTGAGCCAACCTACACTTTGGGTTTCATTCTAGAATGGTGTTTTTTTCAAGGAGTGTAATCCTTCCTAAATAAACAACCACAAACTCACATCTCTCCTCTCCCTGTAGCCCAGAGATCACAACGTGAGTCATGCTGAAGTACAAGAAATAAGCCAAATCAAGCTGGTAAAACGACCCAGATTGGAGATATGAAGGCCTCTAAATTAAGAGTGCTCTGCTGAAGACCCCCAGGCTATTAAAACTCATGACTGTTTGCTCCAGCACCACAGTTGCTATGGCAATTCATATAGATAAACCCAGTAACCTGTCAGGATCTAACCAGGTAAAAAACTAGGACTTAAATTATATTCAGAAATAAACAGGAAGCTGATATAGATGCCAAAGAATCGATATACTGTATTCTCTGTGTCTAATTCCATTTCACAGGCAGGCAGCTGCATTCTGTCCAAGTTCCACATTCCCAATGCTTTTGAACATTTGCACCACACAGAGCACATTGTAGCAACTTTGAGTTGTGGGGGAAAAAAAAAATAAATCAAAAAACTCTTGTAAAGAAACTGGGAACAGACAAAAAGTGCTTAAACAGACCCAGACAATGCCTACTTGTAGGCTCCTCTAAAAATAAGGCAGATGGTGTCTTATGAGAAGAGAGATGAGATATTTCTCAGATTCTTTGACATGATGCTGAGACAAAACTCAGGTGCCTTGCAAATGACAGATCTCTAACAGCAGGGAGACAAGCATGTGGCTAGGATGGGATCTGCTGCATTTTAGAGATGTCAGGCTGGACCTTGTTTCCATTAAATTAGTGAATCCATCTTGTTCATGTTCCTAGTACTATAGCACCTTAAATTGCATTATAACATGCTTCTCAGTAGAAATGGCATTGGAAAAAAACCAAAACAGCAAAAACACAAGAGAATTGTCAAGAGCTGCTTTTACATAATTTCATAATCTTAGTTTTGTCATCTCCAGTAATGAATTCAGTGACATCAATTGTTGAGGGATTTACCAAATAGAGACCACAGCTTTATCACACTGAAACTTTCTTATGCCACTCACAAACACCTTTATAAAGCGCAAAATATCACCTCAAACAACATATAGAACAGATATCTAAATGTGCATTTCTAAGAAGGATTTCCAGCATTCTTCCTCATCTGGAGGAGCAAATGACTGAAAATGGGTCACAGACAGTCAGTCCCTTCCCTCCCTCACCAGGCAGTCAGCAGAGCTTGGGGATGGACCAGAACAGAAACACTGTGACCTTCACAAGGCTGTGGCATCAGAGATCTTCCTTTAAGGGGCACTACCAAGGTAGGTGCAGTCAGTTTTTCATTTGGAAGCTCACAGATGTGAACAGGAAAGTCTGTCAGCTCTCACCAGCTGTCAGAACAGGAATCACAAAATCACTCAGGTCGGAAAAGATCTTTAAAGATCATCAAATCCAACCATAGATTCATCACTGCCAAGTCCACCACCAAACCATGTCCCCAGGTGCCACATCTCCACGTGTGTCTTTTCAATACGTCCAGGTATTGAATGTGTCTCAAGTCTTTTCAATACCTCCAGGGGCTGTACCAAGGATTTGACCAAACCAACATTAGTGTTAACATTGCCTGCCACCACTGCAGGGAAGAAGGGGCTGTGTCTCCTGTCAGGCACAGCTCCTCCCTGCAAAAGAATGCACTGGCACAGCTCTGCACTGTAACATTTCATTCCTTGCCCTGCCTGCACTTCTCCCTTCTCAGGGAGCTGAGGACACACCAAGTAAATCAAAGTGATAAGAATTTATGAAACCCAAAGCAGTGCTGGATTTTGGAATGACAACATGATTGTATATGGGTACTAATAAAAGGCAAAGGTTCCCTGAAGCCGCAGGCTATGAAGTGGAGTAGAGCAATGTGATTAAGAGAGAGTTAAGAGGTATTAAACTTTGAAGGGAAAGGCATTCCGTAGTGACATGTTAATAGATCCCAGGAAAGATTTGTTAATGGACTAAAAATTGAGAGGCTCTTGTAGGCAGCACTAAGTGAAAAAGTAAATCACTGCTTCTCCATGGGGGAGGTTCACTTAGAACCTGCAGAAGGCAGGAGCACACCCAGGGTACCCCCAGGGCTG
>NC_031778.1:19693109-19803825 GCF_001522545.3 Parus major | reverse complement strand
ACAGGAGGACACAGGGACACTGGGCTGCTTCCAGTGGTGCTGTACCACAGCTCTGCACAGCCACACCTGGTTTATATCTTCCTTCCCATCACACTGAGCACACCATTGAATAAAACCTTATGATTTGGGTCTACGAAGGTGGTTAGGGATGCAGTGATTTCCTGAAAACTTCTTCTGGGCTGTGAAACACAGAGTGTGACACAAGATATAGCTAAATAACAGCTAATTTTCAATTAAAACACATTGCAGTTGGACATAGCTGAAAATGAAATATGATCTCATCTAAGTCTGAACCTTGTAAGGACACTGAAGTAAAAAAACTTCATCTGGCTGGTATGAGATACTAAAATTTACTGATAGCAACCCAAAAGCAATTGTAATCAGGGCAGAAAAAAGGGCAGTAAAATTTGTAGAAGAGCAGTAAAAGTTTGTCTTGGCCTGATTCTGTGATCTCCTTTCCATGCTGACATATTGGAAGCAACAAAAGTGACAATATTTCAGAGCACACTCCTCTCTGAAAGGCAGAGCTCCAGAACAAGTAATACTGTCTCTTCTTGATAATGAAAGGCTGATTTATTCTTGCTGCATTATAATAGAAGCCATCATATGTTTTGTGACATATTGAAATTACTGGGGGACCATTACCCTTTACCAGTGGGGCAATTTAATTTCTCCATAGCCTTGTTCAGATGCACCTAAGATTCTTGGACTTTATAACACAAACTCTAACATGCATTTCATAGGCAATGTGAAAGTGGCATCAGGAGCTTTGTAGAGGACTGGGTGTGATTGCACAGCTGTAATTGCACCATCAAACACAGCCCTTTTCTCAAAAAAAAGCAATCCTGCATGCATGATGACAGGGAGTGATGTATATGGTGACAAGAACTAATAAAACAGTTGCCTAAATTCTATTTTGGGGTTTGTTTTTCAGACTTGAGGCCCATCAGGAGGCTAAAGATGAGCATCAAACAAGCATCAGCTAATGCTTTAGTCAATCCTTGTGTGTTCAAGTCCTGGGTGAGTCCCAGTGCTGGGGTCCTTTCCAGCCAGGTGTTTATCTTCTGGAATCCCAAATGCAGGCTGAGCCCTGGTGATGCAGGTAACAGCAGTGAGCAGTTTTGCATTAGTTAATGAACTACATATATTTGTCAAAGGGTATCATGTGTTTGCAGCTGAGGCTGCACTCCCACAAGTCTCTACTGGAAAGAAGCTTCAAGAAAGAGGGATAAAAGCAGAGTTGTGGGGTGAGAAGGGAAGAGGTAAGTGATGCAGTTCTGGGGCACTGATTTACAGCTGTAAAGCGGGTTTGGGAGGAAGGCTGAGAAGATTGGGGCATCCTGGATATCTTCAGTCTGTGGAGAAGAGCCTTTCCCAGAATGGAGGTGGGTGTTTGAGTATCTTAAAAGGAAGGGAATGGATGTGGCTGTTTTACAGATACTCCTGAGTGGATGTGTTTTAATGTGGGGATAAGCTGGGGAGTTTGAGGGAGTACAGCCAAGGAGCTGTACTCACACCCCATGCCTTTTAGGCAGCAAAGCAATGTGAAAAGTGCAAAGTGAGAATTCAGAACTGGGAGAAATAGTTTGGGGTTTTTTAAGAGTCCTACATCTTTCTGATAAAGTCCTCTGTGGTAGAAAAATGCTAAGCTGTTGATTTTCTTGGAATGCTTATGATCCTAATTAATTTATTGATTCAATGCCTGTATTATATGTGAGTTTTGTTCTAACTTTTTGTTACCACTCTTGTTTTTTACTATACATAGCACTAAAATTTAATCTATGTGAGCTGGAACTGTCCTAGGGCTTTTTGTTGCTATAAGTCATAGGGGGTTTTTTTTAGACTATTTCCATATTAATAACTACTTAGCTTTTTCTTCTGGCTTTTTTTTCCCATGAGGAATATCCACCCTCTCCTTGTGGAAGAGGGGGAGTGATATGTTTGTTTGGTTTTTTTTTTTTTTATTATTCTTATTTCAATATGTATTTCTTAAGTGAGAACAGTCCTGCTAATATCTACTTTCTATTGAGTGCAGTAAATCATGAAATTATGTATTTATCATCTCTTTTTATTTTTAAAGGTATAATAGAAAGGAAAGCCATTTAGCAAATCGGGTACAAAACTAAGATCTATGTTTTAGGAGCTGCAGGGGAGTTGGAAGAAAATTGGCTCTTGTGATGAAGCGTTATTCAGTCCATCATACATGTGAAGTACAGTTTTCCCCCTGAGGTGAAGAAATGGGTGCTTTTTCCTTCTCTATGTAACCTTGGAATTTGGAGGATTTTCCTTGTGTGCATTACTCTTCCACCTAGCAGTGCCTCTTGCATTATATATTTGGGATATATTGGCTAAGAATGGCAGGGGCAGATATGTGTCTAATTGCAGAATGAGGCAGGTAGAGGAAATAGGGTCAGGACTGTCTCCAGTGCTCCTTCCCCCACACAGCTGCTCTTCACAATGGGAGAATGGGGATTTTACTGTTTGATTTTGTTCTAGACCTGTTTCAATATTAATTGCTCTTGATAGAGAATTAATAAAACTCAGTGGTGTTTGAATTAACCTGTCTGTATGCACAGGAGTAACCCAGAGGCCCTGAGCTTTGAGCATGACCTGTCTAAGGTATTAGGGAGCCATCAACACTTCCATATCATCCCAGCACTGCCTGGGCTTTAAGGCTGTGTCTGTGGCTGGGGCTACCTCATGCTCCTTAGCAGTGATTTTGAGGTAGGCTAAATTAGACATTAAATGATAAACTCAGAGACTTAGTTACCTCTGGTTATTTGAAAGAGTATATTACTACAAGTCATTAAGAAATACATCCCAAGAGGCAGGAATGGGTGCATGCTGGGTCCCCTCCTGGGCAGAGGTTCAGCAAACAGTATTTTCAGTATCCTTTGGAAGGCATGGAGAGCAGGAGGAAAGGGGGATGTACTGCAACAACACCTCTTCAGTATTTCCCTTCTTTCATGTACAGCTTATTACCTTTAGTGTCACTGTGATGCATGAGAGTGACTGTGAGTGATGGTGATTATGTGCTGTGGGGAGGATGGAGTTTGAATTCTCCTCTTTGACTTTCCAGCACTTCTTTCTGGTACAGAGTAAGATTATTTTCTTGCCTTTTCCTGTTCCTCTTCAGAGCACTCCAAGAATACTAACAGCATTCTTGTTCTGTGCTTTGCCGAGTGTGGGGCTGTGAAATCCAGCTGGCACTTGCACAGAGATTCATATGGAGAACTGTCCTGGCTTCCTCCTCTTAACCCTCTATAAGGCCAGTCATTCTATTTTTCAAGATATAAATTAATAAAATAAAATGAGAATGCCAGAATAGAATGTAGAAATCGCTGTTGAATCTGAGTGATGTGTTAAGACTGCAGCTTGAAGACAGAGGGCAAATCATGTGAAAATGTTAGTGCTGTAAGAGAGAGAACAAGGTTTGGAGAGAAGGAAAAATAATTTAAAGAATATTCTCAGCAAAAGTGCCAGAAGGAAGTTGTACATCTTTCAGAGAGACAGATTGGGCAAAGAAGCCTGGCAAAGCAAATCCTTGTAGCAAAGCTGTTAAAATGGCATTGTCTTAGAGCGGTGAAACTCTGCACTCTGCATTTCTCTGCATGAGTTAACCTGACCCCCAGCCATTGTTTCTTATGGGAGTGGAATAACTTGATAGGCAGCAGGAGGCAAAATTATTTCAAGACTTTTGGCATTGCTTCCTGTAACCAAAAAAGTAAACACGGACATCAGCATGTAAACAGGATGCTCAGCTGTAAGAGCAAGATGTAGCTTGTTCTACATTCAGCTTTTCTAAAAATAATTCCACTTTAGTAAATAAGACATTCTGTATGTGTATCCTACTTCAACACATTTCAGATTGCCGTCAACAAACTGTAGGATTTTAGTAGAAGGTGTTTGCTAAATAATAAGGCAAACTGGATTTACTAAATCAGACCTTCTCTGTTTTTGTTGCTAAACTTCTGTATGGAATATGCTTTTCTGTATTTAGATAAATGCTGCTAGGGATTTACTGTTCTATTTGTGAATGTGGTTGTTCTTGCAGAGCAGTCTTATGCCTGAGATACTGGGATAACCAGGAGGTGGGTGTTCTACTTTTAGCACTGTGTTTTTTAGCTTTTTTTTTCTTTAATATGTATTTTGGCAAGCAAGATAATTTTTCAACCAGATTTTTTTATTTTATTTTTAATTTTGCTGCTGGCAAAAATGTGAGCTCTTCAGTTTCTGGATAAAACTGCTGCAGTTTCTCTTGGAAGTCATAATTTGGACATGTAGAGCTGCCTCTCATAAAATAAACCATAGTTCCATGGTATTCCATGTTGACTGAGTAGAGGTAAGCTGTAGCTCTATGGGGGACCTGTCAGCAGCTTCTCTGTGCCTGTGAGCAAGTTACCAAGAAGACAGAGCCAGGCTCTTACAGCTCTGTATGGCAGGAAGCTGAGAGGCAAAGTCACAGAAGTCACAGAGGTTTACATTGAATTTAAGCAAAGAACTTTCTCATCGTTATGCTAGTGTGGACTACCACAGCTAGTCAAGCAGATTTTGTGTTGCCTCCAACTGTGGAGATTTTTCAAAATCTGGTTGGCTAAAGCTCTGGGCTGCTATGGCAGAGAGCAGTCTTGGATCATAATCTAGTTGGGGTTTTATGTCAAAATCTGATGTACCTGTATAAACTTCCTTTTGACCTATGTAGATATCAGAGAGGGCAAAGTGAAGTATAGCCCAGGAGCCTGGGGGATTTCTTCTCCTGACTTTCCAGCAAAAATGGTGCTCTTAACATTAAATATGGAGTAAGAATATAGTAGGAACTGTGCAACAGGATGACTTCCTGACTCCTTAAATAACAGACCCAGATTACACAAATTACATTTGAGAATTTCCAAAATACTGTTGTCATTAGAAAGGTGAGTCAGATAACTTGGCAATGAAGGTTGGAACTAGGGCAAATAATCCACCTTTTTTCCTTATCTAGATTCTCTCATGTGCTATTCTGGTATTAGCAGTGAGTGATGGTGTTTAGAGGGTGAATTCAAAGCTTGTAAGGGAAGTTGCGAGTATAAGGGAAAGTGTTAATGGAAAAAGGGCAGTTGCCTCTGGCTTGGACTTTTCCTTTTCCTCCCTCCACACATACACATCCTGTGTTATGCTGCAGTTATAAAACAGCTGCTTACTGTACCTGTTTGCCTCTAACCCTTTAGCTTCAGGTAGAGGTGTGTGAGGAGGCACAAATCAATGGGTTATGGAGAATTGTTTCTTTTCAGAAATGTGTGCACACATTGCAAACAGAATGTACTCAAGCTTTAAGTGGTCAGTCTCATCTCAGGTAGGCAGTGAGACCTGGTGAACAGGCTCCTGGGTATGGGTTTACCTCAGTTGGGATCTTGGTGTAATGTGCACCTTGTCTGCATCAAGAAGCAGATACATCTGAGGAGTGGGTGATTTCCCACGTCTAGAAATATAAGTGCTGCATTTGCCCCTCTAGCAGAGATTTTGCGGATTTAAACATCCAGATGGTGGTACTTGGCAAAAGTCATCTCTTACACGGTTTAATTCACGCTGCAGTTGTTCATTTTGATGCTAGAGATGACTTCAGAGTAGGAAGTGCTTCAAAATGCAAATGTTTGTCCGAGACCATTTCTATTTCAAGTCTATGAATAAAAAGAGGAGTGGGCCAAAAGGAAATGATAGCTGTTAATGGTGATCTACTGGTGTGACTACTTTAAGTGAATAGACCATTGGGAACAATGATGATGTTTTCTATGCAGAATATCTAGTTTTGAACAGCCAGACAGTCTTTAGAGTGGCTCTGACCACATGCCACTTTCACCTAAAGCACCACACTCCTGGCTGCTAAAGAGTGTTGTACTAGCAGTTCAAAACTGGGCACCGTGGATGTTGGGGAATACATTTAGTGCAGATGGCTTGGGGTACAAGCTGCAGGTTGAGCTGAGGCCCCAAGGCAAGAGGCTGTGAACTGAGGGCATGGGGACCTGTGGTTCAGCCAGGTGAGGGACAGGGACATGGCAGGAGCTGAGGATCCCTGGACTTTCCCACCCAGAGACTGTAAGGGGATAAAAGCTCAGAGGTTCCTTGGTTTCACATCCCTCCTTGGAGGCACCAGCTCGACCTGTTGTTTAGTTACTTCACCATGATTAAAGTGTTTTAAGGATCTGGAAGTCTGTGACTCTGCTATGGGAAACCTAGAGTCGAGCTGATGAGGAAACTTGGTCTGATTGTGAGTGGAGGGGTGTAGGTGGGAATGGGCCTCAGTTCCAGCTCAGGTGCTGAGAGTAACTTCTGGATGGTGGGACAGGAAAGATATCAAACCACAGATATCAAACACTCTGGTGCTGAATTGTTTTCTCTGCATGCTGTAGAAAACACTTTTGTGGGTATATTCTTCAAACAGTCCTGACTTTTGCAGAAGATGTCAAGAAATCCCCAAGAACACATGGAACAAGACTGTCCAGGAAGAGGCAAAGGCCAGAAAACCCTCTGCTTTTTCCCAGTCTAGACATGTTATGCAGTACTTTCTTTAAGCTTTATATTCTAAGGATTTTGTTCCTTGGCTGGGTGAGGCTCTGAGCACAGTGTGCTCCAAGATGATGACATGGAGCCTTCAGCATGAAAACTGGCATGTGGCTTGCAACTGAAAATGAAGGCAGATTTTTGACATTCCAATTCCAGGTTCAGGGTCCTCTGATCACTCAGCAGCTTTTAATTGAGGGAGAGTCTCCCCTTATCAGTGTAATGCCAGAGAGGAGTGCTGGATTCATTTTATTTATTATTCATTTTATGGAGTAATTTTTCCTCACAGTGTAGAAGAAAATCAAATGTGGCACTACAAAGGAAGCTGGTGATGCTGTGTGTTCTGTTAGTTAGATGGGAGAAGATGCTGGAGCCAGTATAAACTGTGTGAGTTAATGAGTATAACTACCTGTTTGCAACACTAATCCTCTGACAGGGCACTCATGCTACCCTAACAAGCAACTAAGTTGTGATGAAAATTGTAATTTGTGTCCCAAACTTTGCTAGACTCACTGGAGCTCTGCAAGGAAGGTCAAACTACATGAATCTTAATGTGCCATCTGAATTCCAGGTATTATTTGGAATGGAATGAAGATGTCTGAGAGTAAAGAGTGTATTGTTCTAAAACATTTAATGTGCAAAAGAAAATGGGCTGTACTCTGCCATCCTTAAAGCATAAGAGGTAAAATCCATAAATATAGTATGGGCATAAATAGTATATTTTTATGGGCAAGAACAGTACATTTCTTAGTCTGTTGCACTAAGTCAGCCTTTTGGCATACTAATTGCTAAAATCATAAACATCCTTAGCTTCAAGCTGCTTGCTGAAGTTATCCTGCTAAATCTTTATGGAGAAAGTTAAAAAGTAAAAAACCAACACAAACTATAGCTACTTCTTCCCCACTTCTCCTCTAATGACACTGCTGTTCTAATAAAGTGATTAGACTTTCTTACCCCAGCTAGGGATGCTGCTAAAAGCAAGTTGAAATACCCATCTTGCTGGGATTATCCTTCAGGCACTGTTTAAATGACACCCCAGCAAATACATCGACTTTAACTTGACATTTGTTGTCCTTACTGCTTTCCCCTACTAGTTCTGTAAGACACTGAATTTTTCCCTTGTTTTAGTAGTGTTTAACAAGAAAACAATCTTTATTCTTAGAAATGGCATTTTTGTTGATGAGCTATCCATTTCTTTCACTTATGAACTTTGACAGCATTTTTACTCTTGAAAGTATCCAGCTATACCATCACATTTTAAAAAAACCCCAACAGTTCAATGCCAAATTCTTGTCTTCCTCCATGCACTGATACTCGGTATGAGAGTGAACCAGAGCAGTGAAAAGTGATTTACTACATGATGGCATCTTCAGGCCTGTGTTAGGCTGAAAAAAAAAGTATTTCATTCTACTTAAGTTGCTACTTCAGCAGTCTGTAAGTTATGTTTTGCTTAAAAAGTAATTTAACCACTTAGTTTTACAAGTTTTGGGCATGGCAATTAGAACTCTTGGAAAATACGAGGTACTGAAGCAGTGCTGCCTCTCACATGGTCTTTCTTGGACCCCACCTGCCCAGAATTTAAAAAAAAGGTCAGATTTTGCTATGAATTTGGAATGTATTTCTCTGTACCAGTCTTTGCTATGGATTTGTTTACTAAAGCCCATGCACTGACAGAAGTAGTGTGAAGAGATCAAGAGGGATTCAGCCATGTGTTTTCCTGTAAATTGCAATTGCAGAAGTGTGTTTGAAATGACAATGTTTAACAATATTCTTTTTACAGTGGCCTGCATTAGGACAAGTAAATCAGGTACAAGACTAGCCATAAAGAAAGTATAAGCCCTAGACTAACAAAACCCCCAATATATCCACTTTAATCTATATTTGGTGTTTTACTGACTTGAGTTGCTTTTGTTATATGCAACAGAAGGGCAGCACTGACAGGTGCAGATAAAATTTTGATGAAAATCTGGTGCCCTCTTAGGTTTTCAATTATCTTTTAGTGTTTGCACTATTTGACTCCCCTTATTAGAGTCTGGGTACGTGTCTGGGAAACAGTGAACAATTACAGCCACCAAATTAGAGAACAAATTTGACTGCATGGATTTCATAGCAGCTCATGTAAATGTTTTTCCTGTAGAGTTGTAGTCTGACAGGGGATTAAAACACATCCTCTGAAGCTCCCTTTGAGTCAGCAGTGAGCTGCCTTCTGTCCTTGTACCTTGTGCAGTCCCTTAAGTCAGTCCAAAGGATGTGAAACCCAGTGTTAGAATGTATTTTAACATTTTTAAGAAGGTTAGGTTGGATCACAGGACCAGATTTAAATGGAAGTTCCATGAATGCTCTCCCAAAGAGGACCTGTTCGTAGCAGAACCTGCTGTGCTGTGGGTACAGCCACGTGACAGGGCAGAAAATACCATGGAAACAGCAAAGAGGGTATGGCCCTTGGGTGTTCTGCAGGTCTTTCAGACATTTAAGTAGGAATTATGGCAGGCACAGGCCTCATGAGAGCAAGAGAATCAGGAATGGGTGAGCTCCTGCAGGTTTGAGCAGGTGCAAGGAAACAGCCCCAGTGCAGTGGGATGGATTATCCCTGCTGTGGGTAGTGCTGCTCTGTGAATCAGTAAAAACTGTGGTGGCCTGGAATGGAAATAGGCCATGACCCACCAGTCTTCACCTGGATCTATGCTGGAAATAACTCTACCATGAGCTTAGAACGTGAGCCACAAGGTTGGTTTCAGTGCCTGTGCTCAGCACTGCACTGACCACAGGATGCAGCACGAGTTGAGTGGCAGCTTCCCACCAGATGCACCAAGGCTTGAGTCTGTCACTACTCCTAGAGTATGGTTTTGCTTGAATTACAGTTTTTAAACTATTTCAGTTTTTTACACGCTGGTCCCCTGGAGAATTAAAACTGAAACATCCTTGATTCTGTTGATTTCTGTGGAAATCGTCACACCATTTTATCAGGTTTTGATTTAATTAGTCTGCTTCAGGGAGAGAATTAACATAGCATGTATAGCCCCTATTTAAGTGTACCCAGAATTGTATAATAGGGAAGTTTGTGCCAAACAAACAGCTGGGCTCTGTCTGGAAAAGCTTATATTCTGGTGGCACAAACAAAAATACACAATAAATACAAACACAGAACAGCATGTGGCCATTGCAGTCGGTAGTAAATGGAAAGAAATTAAATTCTTCTGTTTCTGTGATGTTTTTCTGCTAAGTGCTTCAGAATTATAATAAATTGTTAATGTTTCTTTGTGTGGACAACCTCTTGACACACTCCCCTTCTCAACGGAGCTTCTGTTCCAACACTTGGACTATTCAGCAGATTTCTTCTTATAACTTCAGTCTTTTTTCCTTGTTTTAGACTCTCTTGTGATAATTTTGCTTCCAAGCTATAGTATTTCCCCACCACTGATGGTTCCATATGGTCACTCAATTCATACAGTTAATTTAATTAGGTTCCTCTACAGTGGAGCACTGCATGGGCATAAGCTCTAGTGTCTCTCCTGATAGATCACTGGGCAAAGCCCTTGTGAGGAATTACTTTGGAATGTGGTTTTAATTATTTAGAGACTTACAAAAAGCAGTTAAAAGCTGCATTAAGAAAACAATGTTATATATTTCTTTAAAAAACAGTTGTAAAAGGGTGCCTACAAACTAGTGAAGTTAACATTTAATGTAATGAAAATTTAAAAAAAATCCAATTTCTTGCTATTTATAAGCAAGAGTAAAAACATTTGGGCTCTTACACATTATTTTCTTATTTTTCTGACAGCAAACTTGGGATGAATCCTTCCCACAACAGTGGAAGCTTTTTTTGTGTCTTGTCAGAGATAAGGTGACTGTGTGGAAAAACAATGATGATAGGGATCTGTAATTACTTGTGACTGATGAGCATATCTGACACTGTTTCCTGGTATGCACTGATAATTCTCTGAGGTAAGAGGGAAGCAGATGACTTCCTCTGCTGACAATAGATATTTTATGTTCAGGATGCTGCTTGTGGTGAGGTTTTGGGCAGGATTGCTATACCACAGCGTAAAAATATTAGGAAAAACAATGCATGTCTAGGGAGCATCTGTTACATGTTTCTGTCTTTCAGGTTGGTATAGTAGGAATAAAGAGAAAATGAGTCCTGGGAGACAGAGAGCTCTTTCAGATGTCAGTCCTCCAATTAACTCTGTAAGGGCACACCAGAGCATCTCTGGGTAAAGGCCATCTATCTTTTTCTCTTAATGTGAATGGTGGCAATATAATTGTTTTGAGTGGTGAAAGAAGATTCTCTCTTGGGAGAAATTTATCTTGATTCAAAAGTACTGATACATGCAAAGTCAGAACTGGACCCTGTAGCAGCTTTATTTTAAGCTGAACATTTAAAATGTCTATGATATTTTAAAGTTTGGGAAGTTTTTGAAATGTGAACTAGTCTAAATTATGCAGAGGTCTTGGAACTCAAATAACTACAAACAAGCTTTCGAATCTGCTACTAACCCTCAGAACTGCCTCTACCTGAATGGCTTAAATGAAATACTGTGCTCTGGAAGGATAAGAGGATAATATTTGACTTAACTGCACTTTATCCAGTGTTTCTCAAAATGATCAGTTGCAGGACAATCATTAAAATCATAGGCTATATGTTACTGTCCTTGGAAGCAAATGATACATTGCAAGATTTGCAGGTCTTTGTCTTTTATCACAGCAAATCGAATGTGTCTATGTCTACAGGGGTTCTTTTTAGATTGTTCCTTATTTTGCTAGGCCTGCTGCTTTTAAATAAAATGCTTTGGGCTAATAAAGAACAAAAATGCTGATGTTTGTGCTGGTTTAAGAATTGCTGTTTCGTTTAAGTCTCCTTTCTGGCTAAGTACGGACTATAATGCAGCTCCAGATGAAATCAACCAGTAATTAGGGGTTGTCACCTTTCTATCTTCTCCACAAACTTCAGAAGTTACGTCTTTTGTTCAAAAACAACTGGAGGTCAGGTTATGTGAAGAAACCCCGGGATGAGTTAAACGATTGAGACCCAGAAAAGCCTGGAGCACTGTAGTCTGTGGTGTTCCTCCCCCATTTAGAACAAATTACCTATCCCAGCTTCAGACCTCTGTGGGGGAGAATATAAATTGTTTTTTATTTAGTCTTAATGTTGTGTTCGCCACCCTACCTGCGCTCAGAGTATTTGCTGTAAGTGTGAGCCCTGCAGGTTGCCAAGAGGCCACTTGCAATGCTCTGCCTTTTGCTCCTGTTCCAGTTTTGCTGTGTTAGACATCCTGGATTAGAAGCCTAAACAGGGCATGGAGCATGAGGTGGGGAAACCTGGAGAGGGCTGGCTGGCTGGAGAATAGTAATGAAAGTATTTCATGGGAAAAAGGTATAAGAGGATCTGAAAGTGCCATGCTTTGGTGGAAAGAAAAAAGGGTAGTTAAAAAAAAGGATATATTCTATAAGCAAGATTAAAGGAAATTAAATTGGAGGATTAAGCCTCAGCTTCTCTACTTGTTCTCATTTTCTGTTTCAATTCACAAAAACCTCAAAATCCACCAGTGGTTATTCTTTAAATAATGAAAAAAGCAAGAAGCATGTCTTCTCCATAATCTGTGATTATAATCTTTATCATAGAAACTGTTTCTCTTGTGAAACAATTTTGGGTGTTGTGGAGTCCTGTTTATGAGGGA
Source organism: Parus major (assembly GCF_001522545.3). Classification (NCBI taxonomy): domain Eukaryota; kingdom Metazoa; phylum Chordata; class Aves; order Passeriformes; family Paridae; genus Parus; species Parus major. The sequence continues at coordinate 19,791,610 of NC_031778.1, read as the reverse complement.
TGTTGATTAGATTCACTCACATCTCTTGAATGAGTGGGTCTGGCATTCTCAGAGTGCTGTGTCCAGCTCTGGGGCTCCCAACATAAGGATGATTTTGGACCTGCTGGAGCGAGTCCCACAGAGATGATCAGAGGCCTGATCATCATCAGAGAGCATCTCTCCTATGGGGTCAGGCAAAGCTGGGGTTGTTCAGCCTGAAAAGGGTCTAGGAGACATTAAAGCCCCTTCCAGTACCAAGAGAGCTGCATGGACTTTGGGGAACTGTGTTTTGCATCTTAAGGATACAGCTTTACTGAGTGGGAGGGGAAAGGCGGGGAGAATCCACTGCAGGAAAGCTTTGATAAGAAATAGGACTTCCATCTCATTTCAATATGATACATTTCAAAGTTAAAAGAACATGTGGTTAAGTAGGGAGTAATTTCCTTTACAGAAAAAATAATTATGCTCTAGTTTAAGCTTGGACAAAAATTAGAATTTCCTGCTTTTGCTAGTTATTCTTTGTAAGGCATGGATCAAGGAATAGAAAAACTTCAGATGGACTGCAGAACTACAGAAGTTCTTTTGCATCACTATGCACTACTTAAACAGTACTTGAACATGAATCAGATATTCTTCCAATTGTGTAAAGCATGTGGGCTTAAAAGCCATTTTTAGGGAGGTATTTCAGTGCTTATGCGATGATGAATTAATAGCTTGTCTAAGTATGTCGAATTTCTCCTTGTTTAGTTATCCTAAGTACTGGGGAAGCCATGGTAGCTCTTCTAGGCTAAATTTTGTTATCTTCTCACTTTTTTAAGCTGTGCAACTGTGCACTCCTGTCCTCTGGATCAGAGTACTTGATTGAACAGGGGTAGAAAGAGGCTCTGAGCTAACCTGCAGTTACCGTAGGAGGTGCATCGAAGCAGCTCAACACTTAAGATGCCTGACACAGGAACATCAGCTCTAGTGAGTTTCCATGATCCATTTAATGTCTTCATTCTTTGGAAGCTACTGCTATTAGCAGACTTTATAGGTAGGTAACACTCATTTTTGTTGCTTTGTAGTGTTATTTTTCCAAATTCATTATTTAAAAGGTCATTTTTCCAAGGTTGCTAGGTCTGAAATGACTGTTCTTGGCAGCAGCTCCAACTATCTCTTCATTTCATTAATTTTCTTGCTGAATCGTGGGTTTGTTCTGTAAAATACATATATCCAATTAATTTTTCAGTATAAAAGGCAGAGACTGCCCATAAAAAGGAATTTTAGACTTTCAAACTGCATTTAGCAGATGGTTTTAGAGGTATTTAATTTCTTGTTTCCTCAAGTGGGGCTTCTGTTATTTAAATGTGTGGTGCCTTTAGCCTGTGTAAAGAAGCAGGACTTGACATTCCAGACATGCCTACCAGTCCTCTTGGTCTCAGTACCTTTCTTTATTAAATGCTTCGGGAATGGGTGATAAGGGACAGGACTGCAGATCCCTTTCAGACCTTTAAAATGACAGCTTTAATGCTCTCCTTCTCCTGCACTGGAATAAATAGTCCTGCCAGCAATAGTGATCTGTGTCCTCCAGCAAGGGAGAGGACATCACCCTTCATAGTGTCAGTCCCCCAGCATGGCAACCAGATAGGATCTTATATGGGTTGTAGACAGAATTCTCTTAAAAATTATATTTTTCTGTTAATAAATCAAATATAACCTAAAAAAGCAGCATCAAACCAAGCAAGGATTAAGGGAGCCACGAGGTGGCACTTCTGCTGCACAGAATGCCTAATGCTCAATCACTTTGCAGGCTGGTAAAAATACAAAAAGAAACAACCAATCCTACCCAACTTTCACCTACAAAAGGAAAGTAAACTTATTCTTATAAACAGCCATTAAAACCATCACATGGATTCCTTTCAACCTAACAAGGAGCTGGACTCGATCATCCTTGTGAGTCTCTTCCAACTCAACTTATTCTATGATAGACTTTCTGTAAAGCAAAAACTTAGAAACTGTCTTATCTGGTATCTCAAGTCAAGGAAGTATCTTTAAACTTATTTTCCATGTTTCCATGCCCATTTCCAAACTATCTGATATATTTTTTGGTAAGGAAAGATGTGCACCAATACTGAAGTGTTCTATGGATGTACAGTTTTCATGCACTCATTCAGAAAAGTTTTAGGGAAGGTTTTAAGTTTGTATTTCATTATCTTGCATGTCCTTTTCTAGTCAGGTCACAATAAGTTTTTGCAAAATGTAATTGCTTGGAGGTTTTTTTTCTTCATAGTGTAAATCTATTTCAGTTTCCCTGAATGTTGGGGTCTGGTTTGTTGTTTTTGTTTTTTTTTTACTTCTAGAGCATCTGGTGATGATTCAGTATAAATAATAAAAATCCTTGCCAGTTGTCTCAAGCTTTTCCCTTTGGTTACAGCTCTGTAGTGTGGTAAGCAAATGCTCTCTGCCTGTGATCTGCACTGAGGCCAATCCTTGGCAAAAATGTTGGGGGAAGGGAGGGATTCTTACAACAGCAGCAGGAAGACAAGGGGCTGGGCAGCAAAGCTAGACTGGTTTTAGCAAAAAGTTAATGGAATTTTGTATTTAGTAATAAAGGGACCTGTCCAGGAATTTCTGACTAAGATGCAGCAGAGTCATGAGACTCCAAACAGCTTTCCTAACAAACTCCTAACAAGTCTGGAGCCCTGTGTGAAAGCATGTGGAGTCATGGCTGGTGCACTTTGCCTTTGGAGATGATTTCTCTGCTGCAGGGTCAGCTCACACTTTTGCCAAGCTTGGGACTATACAGAAGTAGTTCACAGCTGAAGCAAGGAAATGTAAAACTGTGGTGGTGGCAAACCTGCTTTAAACTTCAGCCTCAGCCTTCCTCACAGAATGGGAATGACTGGCTTAAGCTACACAGCACAAAATCCTCAAGTCTGGAGTGACTAACAAAACCACTCTAAAGAAAACCAGACTATAGCCATGGCTCATACCTAGGAGTAGAAAAGAGAAGAATGTAGTTATGCAGAGTTATAACATGTTATTGCAGGAGAAGAAAAAATTGTGAATAAAAACTGATGAATCATGGTTTGAGTAAATGCATTTGAACACCTACAAGCCTGACAGGTTTCTTTGGGTGAGAAAAAATACACCTTCAGCTGCAGCTGTTTTGCTTCTGCTTAATGTTGGAAAAAGTACTTTATTAATGAGGATTGTAGATTGGTTCACCTGCTCTTCAGTGACTACATTGCTCCGTTTTTTTCTGAAATTGTTTTCAGCGCTACAGCAAACCAGACAGGCTTTCCCATTAATACTTTATTAACAAAAGCCAGTTCTCTTATAAATGCTTGAAATTTGCTTTTCTGTAGGCTTATACATGCACCATATGCCTGGAAGACTTCTGAAAGACTTTGCTTTCTGCCTTTTCTGCAGCAGCTGATGGACTAAGATGCCTTTATTTCAATAGTAGTTTTTATTCAGTAGGCAAAACACTTTAATTTTTTTTTTCTTTCATAAACGTCTTTCTGGGATTTGGTCTGGACATATTTCTCCTTCTTAAAATGAGCATTTCTATCAGTAATTCCCTTAGGGTAACAATACTAACCCCAACTTCAGATGGTGAAATTTATCAGGCTGATGCTTCTTCTGCCTTTGTTGAATGGCTGAGCCCTGTACCTTGTGTGGTAGCATTCGGGATTACAGGACAAATTGCAGATTTGAGGATAGAATTAACAGCAAAATGCTTTGAAGCAAAACTAAGTCACTCATCTGGGTCGATGGAATTTGTTTTACTAAGGAGACAATATTGTAATGTCAGTGCATTCAAGATCAAAGTTCACCTGTTAAAAGGCTTTGTGAAAGCAGTGTAATTGCAGCAGTTCAGACAGCCACAAAACCGTGCTCTGGTATGGCTGGACCCTTCTGGTTTTAGTTGCAGGTGCTCGGGTGCCCAGCCTGGCAGAGACCCGCACGGACAGCCGGGCTGTGGGCCCTGGGCGCTCAGCTCCTCACATCTCCCAGCTCCGGATTGTGGGAACTCGGACAGCCACAAACAGCTGCAGATCAGAAGTTATCCCCCCGCAAAAGATGTAAAACAAGGCTTGAACATCACCATTATCTGTCAAACAAAAGGTTGAGAGAGTTGGGGCTGTTCAGCCTAGAGATGAGAAAAGTCCTGGGGAACCACAGAGCCCCTTCTAGTTAAAGGGGCTAACTGAGAGCTGGAGAGGGGCTTTTGACAAGGGATGGAACATATGACGAAGGAGAATAGTTTTCGCTGGAGAGAAGGTAGTCTTAGATTAGCTATATGAAGGGAACTTTTCCGTGTGCGGGCGGTGAGACCCTGGCACAGGCTGCCCAGAGAAGCGGCGGCTGCCCCATCCCTGGCGGTGCTCAGTGCCGGGCTGGACAGAGCTTAGCGCACCCTGCTCTAGTGGAAGGTGTCCCTGACCACGGCACAAGAGCTGTAACAAGATGCTCTTTCCAAGGCAGCCATTCCGCGCTCCCTGTCCCGCCCCGGCGGCGCTCGGGGCTCGGCGGCTCCGGCGCGGCCCCGCGGGCGCTCCCCGGGGTGGCCCCTCACGGCCGGGGCCGGCCGCGCTCCGCTTTACGGCTGCTGAAAACTCCCGGGGCGGGCCGGGCCGGGCCGTGAGGCGCCGGGCACCCGCTGGGGCAGCGCAGGTACCGGGGCAGCGCTCAGGTACCGCCGGGCATCCCGCGGGGCAGCGCAGGTACCGCCGGGAACCCGGCAGGGCGGCGCGGCTACCGGGGCAGCGCGCAGGTAACGCCGGCTCGGGCGGGCTCGGGGCGGGCGGGACCCCGGGGCTCCTCACCCCGACCCCGCGGGCGCGGCGGAGCCCGGCTGTCAGCGCGCGGGCCAACTCAGTCAGCTCCGTGCGTGGTTTTTTCCTATAAGTAACTCAGAACTGAGGCTCCTGCGGGGGCTCCGGGGCTGGGTTCGGGGCAGGACAGGTAAATTTGCCGTGCGGATAGTCCCGCACAGCCCAGCGAGCTCTCTCCATCCCTGGGTCCCACTGCCCGCGTGGAGCTGCTCCGTGCTCTGCTCTTCGCTTTCTTCTGTTCGCTGAGAAACGCGAGCCCGAGTTTAGAAACTGAACGAGGTTTTAGCGCCTTTAAAGCTTTTAAATGTTGAAACAGAACGCCCGAAACACGGTGAGCCGTGTCACACGTTGAAAACTTGCTGCAAGCCATGAGCGCGGTCACGACATGACAGGAGCGCTCCCCTCGGGGCTTGGGATGTGCTCAGGGTACCAGGAACGCAATCGGGCAATTCAGCAAGTTTCGTTCTGGGACAGCATTGTCACTGCCGACCTTCCGAGTGATCCTCAGTGTCTTGGTTTCTCCATCCATGCGGGGCTCCTTGACTTCAGTGTGTATTCGTCTCCTGTAACTGAGATGACCTCAAAATTGTAATTAAACAAAACTCCGTAACGAGTGTGGAGTTGACAGTTGCAGAACAGCATCTCGCTGACTTCAGCTGAAACTTGCAGCATTGTTGCTGAGTCATCAGGACAGAAATATTCGGGGAAGAAATAAAGAATTTAGATTTTTAACTCTAATATGAACGGCCTGTTTCATGTTGGTTTATTTATTACTTGGTACATATTTCTTGCATTTACAGGCAAATTTATTTGTTCAGTGGCTAGCATATGGAAAGCATTAGATGAGTGAAATTGTAACGAAGCCAGTCCTGTATATCAAGCAATACTTGATGTATTTTTAGAATTTTAATCTAAAGACCTTTTGTATGAGTCTAAATACATCCATAATGCAGCATTTATCTCTGCTATCATCAAAATACTAAAGAGTCTTCTGAATTTTGGTCATGGGTCACATTACTAATAAATGTCTTAACTGGATGATAATTGACTATGAAGTTAATCACCTGAAATAAGCCAAAACATGATCTTTTGTAGCTTACCTTTATAATTTTTTTTTCAGCTGGCATTTTAATTAAAAGCTCTGGAGCTACACACATAACATTTTCTTAAAAAAACAATAAATTATCCCACAGAAACACTTCTTTTTGAAATTTCCAGTTTAAAACCAAATTTCTTGGTTTTAGTGTCTATCTAAACTTAGCAGAATTTTTTTTTTTTGCAACCTTAAAATTATGCGAATTTTACATTGCTGAAGATGTTGACTGAAACGATGCTAACATTGTTCAATAATGCAGTACTTTTGTTTTGTGATAATGGAAAACTGGGGTTCTTTGGTGTTGAAGAATTGGGTCCAGGTTGTTTATCTGAAGCAGAAAATAAGGTTTAAATGGGAAGAAAGACAGAATTGTCTAAGTTAATAGAAAGATGCTCATGGTTCACATGCATGTCACAAGCTGCAGAGCTTTTTGGTAGCAGCTCCCATAGTCATGCTGGATCATATGACTTCCTGCTCTGTTAATCTTTATAGCTGAAGTCTTTGCTTGTCATTGCTGACTGTACATACCTGCATCATTTTTTTCCCCCTTTTTGAATAACCTTAGGGTATGAATACAAACTAGACATAAATAGACCTTCAAGGTGTTTTGTCTTCCCCTTAATAAATAGATTTCTTTCGGAAGTTCTTTGTGATTCACATGTAATCCTCCTCAGACTTTTTCAGTGGCTCTGGATCTTCTACTCTGAACATAATTTTGTTGGCCAGGCCAGCATTCCTGCAGTGTAGAATCACTTAAACAATTGGGCACAATTGTGCTGCTTTTCCTTCCTCCCTTCCTCTTTTCTTTTATTTTCTGTTCTTTTAATTATTTTCCAACCTTCTCCTCCCCTGTGATGTTTGCTTTGGTGTTTAGACATGTGCATTATAAATACATTTATAAATGAGTTCATTAGCAATACGTAATATAATATGAGGACATCACTGATAGATGGCTCTAAATTAAAACTTGGTAGGACTGGGATCCTGTTTTGCTTTTTTTGTGCAAATCATGCTTTGGTTTGCAATTAATCCAGCTATGGAATAGGCATTATCTCCAGCTGTGGGATACTGATGTGGAAATTGACTCCAGTAAGTAACTTAGTGTTCTGACTGAGAAAAGTGTTTCTAGCCAGGTGGGGATCAGTCTCTTCTCTTGAGTAATAAGCAAAAGGACAAGAGGAAACTGCTTCTGCCTGGGGGGGGGTTTAGATTGGATATTGGAAAAAAAATTCTTCACAGAAAAAGACTGTTGAGCACTGGATCAATCTGCTCAGGAGAATGGTGAAGTTCTCCTCCCTGGAGGGATTTAAAAGATGTGTGAATGTGACACTTGGGGACACAGTTTAGTGCTGGGTTAGTGGTTGGACTCGATGTTCTTGGAGGCCTTTTCAAACCTAGGAAGTTCTGTGATTCTGTCATCATTTGGAAACAATGCATCGTGTTCTCAAAGACTTAGCAACGTGCATCGTGGCACTTTGTTCCTCCTCGGGTGTGCATCTGTTGGGTCTGTCAGCTGTGTGTGCCTGGTTAATGCAGCTGTGCAGGGAAGCAGCAAAGGTCACTGCTCATCCTCCAGTAGCTGTATAGTTCCAAAAAACTGATAATCAAGTATACCTGTCACAGCCCAGGCTGAGTGCAGAAGAACAGTTGTTTTCTCTCAGCCATCTTCTTGCTGTGGGATCTGTTGGTCAGTTGGGATCTAGCAGGGAAAAAAATACCAAGATTGTGTATCTGAAAACACAGTCAAGAAGTAATCAAATGAAGGTTCACCAACACTGCTTCTTCTGGTTTCTTGTACAAATGTGTTTGCAGCTCTTGATGGGTATCTGAAGCACAGAATAGGTACAGGAACTGAATAAAAATGGTAACATGGTATTATTTATTACTGATCTGTTACTTGTGTTGAAAATTGATGATACAGCACCACTGGCAAGGGTTGTTGACCACAGTAAGCCTTGACTTTGAATCCAGACTGGTTTACTCTATGCACTACAAAGTACAGCGTTCCACCTCTATCCAGAGCCAAAGGATTCAGCAGTCACAGAGTTGTTCCAGGCTTTCTGCTTCAAAATCAGAGGGATGTGTCTCTGAAACACTTGTAAGGAGGGGGATATATGCAGTGGTTATCTGGAAAGTTGAATTGGTAGACTTGTTGGGTCTGTTCTTTAGTTTTCTCTTTTAGAGATTGCTTGTTTTAGCTTTTCAGTTAACTGTTTTCTATGTAAATACAGTTTAATTTCAGAGAGCTTGAGCAAAAGCTCCAGTATGACCCAATGTCTATATGAGGGGGCAGGAAATGTAGCGCGTCTTTGTGTTTGGCACTAATGAGATCATTCCAAGAATCTCCTGTCAAGTTTGGATGTTCATACTTCAAGCAGGATGTTAAAGAGACTTCAGAGAAGAACTGTAAGAATGAATAAGGGTTGAAAATAGCTCCTGAGGGAGAAATTCTAAGCTCAATATGTTAAATATTATCAAAGAGAAAGGAGGGGAGGGACTTTATTGCAGCCTTTAAGTGTGTGTCTTGTGAGCAGAAATTCTGTGATGAAGCAGAAAGTGATGGGATATCAAGATCCTGTGGCTAAAATATAAGCCAGACACATTTGCAGTAGAAATAAGAATTGCATCTTAAGCAAGAGGGTAATTCATTGCACATTATGGTAGGATGTTCATCAAAGGAAAATTTTAATTCAAATATGGTATTCTTCCTTTAAGATGTACCTAAGTAAAACTTAATTGAGGGCATGTGTCCATGTGCTATACAAGTCACAGCAGATGATCAAAGTATTTTTTTTCTCTGTCTGAATACCTGCATCTACATAAAAGGACAATAATAAAATATGGTTAGCCCAGGAGACTGTTGAAATGAAGACTTTTAAATGTCTGAAATGCCTGGAAACAATGAATCACAGAATCACAAAATAATTAGGGTTGGAAGGGATGTCTGGAAATCAAATAGTCCAACCCCCAAAACAAAGAACTCTAAAGGAAGAATTTGTTTTAACTGTAGTGAAGATTGAAAAGTTGGTTTGGCAAGTAATTCTTTAGCGATGCAAGGATGTCATTACAGTCAGTTTCTGCATTGGGAGGTCTTGGCCATTTTAAATACTAAATTAACATGCCAGTTGCTAAGATTCCTTACATGTTTTCATGAAAGTGCTGTGGAAATTAAGATGGTTGAAGTTCAGAATCTGAAAGCAAGCTGAAATAAAAAACAAAACAAACCAACAAATCCTGCTGTCATTGAGTAACTTTCATAGATCACTTGGGCTGTGATAGAAAACTGCTGAATACAACAGGGTGGTCACAGAACATGCTGTGTATGGGGGGGAATTATTGGTGGTTTTGCAAGGAGAGATTTGTAGATCCTGCAGAGATTTGGGGGAAATCTGTGTTATAATGCATTATCTCCTGTGGTGAAGAGCCAGCAGGAATGTTCTGAGGTTTTTCCTGCGCTCAGTTTTACATGCCTTTAGCAGTCAACGCTTTCAGGTCTTAGGCTTAGTGGAATTGTAGGCAGCTGTGCTGGTTTTGCTGGGGATAGAGTTAATTTTCTTCCTAGTAGCTGGAACGGGGCTGGGCTTGGGTTTGGTGCTGGAAATGGTGTTGCTAATAAAGGGATGTTTTGATTAATGCTAAGTAGTGCTTGCATAGAGCCAAGGCCTTTTCTGCTCCTCAGCCCACCAGTGAGGGGGCTGGGGGTGCACCAGGAGTTGGAGGGGTCAGAGTTGTGATAGTTGATCCGAATGACCCAGGGAATATTCCAGACTAAACGTTTTTGTGCTCAGCATAAAGCTGGGGAAGCAGAGAAGAGGGACATTTGGAGTGATGGCACTTTTTTTTCCCCAGTCATTTTGAGGGGTGATGGATCCAGGTTTTCCTGGGGTTGTCTGGACACCTGCCTGCCCATGGGAAGTGGGGAAGGAATTCCGTGTTTGGTTTTGCTTTCGCGCACAGCTTTTACTTCACCTGTTAAACTGGCTTTATCTCAGCCCATGGATTTTCTCACTCAGATTCTCTCCCCCTCCTCACTGTGGGGGAGTGCCTGTGTGGGGCTGGGTTGCTGATTTCTGGGGATTAAACCATGACAGCAGCATGAGGAGAAATAGAAGAATGGAACATCAAAATAGCAAACCCTCCTTTTGACACGGTTTGACGGGATGAGCAGAAGTCAAGCTGAAACACAAGTCATAAGATATGCCTGTCTTGTATAAACTCTTCAGCTTTTTGGAGAACATGTCAGGAATCAGCCTTCAATATGATGAGAGATCATCAAAATAAATGGAAAGGACCAAGCTAAGTGCACATCACTCAGTGAAACCAGTCTTTTTTCTTAAATCCCAGAGGATACTGAAGCAATGACCAGAGGATTGATTAGGGAGCGCAGTTTGGTGAACCAAATCATGTATATGATGAGGACCAGCTGGTTATAAAACTGCAGCAAATTACAGCAGGAAAAGTATGCAGCTGGAAGGATTTTTGAGAGTCTGAAGGTGATTGTGCTTCTTGTCTCAAGGGATAATGTGCAAGAATCCAGAAAGTTTCATGATACATGCTGAAGAGAAAGCTGGATGTTTGTTGTATTGTTCAGTGTAAGTGTTGGAAAGGGCTGGAAAAGTGGAGGTTTTGGGGCTCAGCCCACAAATTCTAAGCCACTTACTTTGCATGCTTCCTTATGGATATTTTACAGCTTAGGAACAGCTGGATGATTCTGAATGCTGCAATTACAGAAAAACCTGCAGCAGTGAGTGTGCAAGACAGAGATGTTTGACCATGCATTGTTTTTCTCCTTTCTAATTGCAGAAAGTGAATTCATAGTTTCCTTCAGGACTGTTTTTAAGTTACTGTTCTTGTCTTAATTTTTTATATTTAGGCATTTATTTTTATGTTCCAAGTAGTTGTATAAAGGTTCTGCATTTTCTGCTTTATATTTCCATTCATGTTAGAGATTACCTAAATTTGTTTCAAGCTTTATCTTTGCAATGGTGGTAAAAAATTAACTTTCATAAAAGATAAGATTTTTTTCTTTCTTTCTTTATGCACTTAGGGTGTTAATATGTGTGATACAAGGTATCATGGGCCAAGTTTGTGGTTTAAAAAGGTTAACTTTAGTAAAACTGTAATGTGAAGTATCTGTGTAGAGTGATGGGTGAGAATTTTTTTTAAAAAATTAATTATTTGCAGAAAACCGTGTGTATACTGACAATTTCCAAGTAGACCTGGGTGTATTTATCTACCCATTATGGTTCTTATTTTACGGATGAATATGCTAAGTGCTATTCAGAATTATTTGGCCATATGTTCCTGTTTTTATGGAACTTCATTTTGCAGGCTCTTTATATAAATAAAGTTTTCTCTTCTTGATGGAATGTACTAAGAGGGAGAGAGAAGAATGTTATTTCAAATGCTATACCTTTCACAAAAGAGCAGATGGTGTTTGTATGCGGGGCTTCGAGGAAGTTTTACACTTTGAAACTACTGCTTTATTCCAGATTGTCTAAGAGAAATGAGTGTTTTAGCTCTTGTGGAGAGTCCCAGGTTGTGTCACAGCTGATGTCAGTGTGTTCTGAAGCCAGCAGAGATGTGGAGTTACGCTGACCCTTTGTCACTGTACTTGTATAATGTGGATTGTTCCCAACTGCAAGCAAGAGTTGCTTGCCTAAAGTTTATTTTGTGCAGTACTTTGGCAAGAGTGGTCCTGAATGAGGTGACTGAATGATCTCAAGTTTCTGCATCTTTATTTGTACCTTTTAAGACTTGACTCTTCCAGTCTCCAGACTTCCAGCTCTGGACACTGATGGGGAGCAGTTCCCTGGTGACACAAGTCAGCTCCTTCAGCACCTTTGGACAGCTCACCACCACCACAGTTGGTTCTGTGCAGTCAATTTGATGCTTCATTGGCACTAAATTTGATCCAAAATCCCCTGGGAAGAGCAGTAGGCAGATGATTAATTTTCCTATTTGTCTTTTAAATGTGAAATTTGAAATCCACTGGTCATGCCAATTGTGAGAAAAAATGAACTTGTTAGTAAAGTCTCAGAGGAACTTTTAGGTGGGTGCTGCAGGCTGCATTGACACATTAAATTATTAAACATGAATTTTTACAAATGTGTTCCAGGACATTTACATCTATGAATCACAAACATCACGCTGGGTGAGACTAAAGGCAGGGATTTACATTGTTCTGCTGTCCACATTAGTTAATTGTTTTTCACTATTCCCTTGCTTAGTTGGGGGTTTTCATGATAATATTTGGGCATGTTAAAAAGCATATTTTCCTCATGGTGATTTGCTTCAAATAACTTTGTTTTAATACTATTTTGGTAGGAACAAATCCATATGAGTTCTGGCACAGAAATAATGTCTTGCATGAATATTTGAAATGTAATTAGAGAGCTGCAAAAAAATACTGAACTGCTGTAGATACACACCTTGTATCTACAACAAATAAAGCATTATGTTGGGGACTTAGAGAATTTTGTAATCTTCCTGTTGATACTGCAGTTGTTGTGGGAACCACTGCAGAGAATCTGCTGCTTGAAGCAGCTCCCTCTGAGGAGGAAACTGGAACTTTGGGGGTCACCTGTGTATAAAAATGGAATGTACTGTGCCTCTGGCTCTGCCTCTGTCTAAGGCTGAACTATGGAACACTAATAAAACATCAGTTGATTTGCACATTTAGAGGACTCTGACAATACCTGTGGAAGAAAATAATGGCTTGATCAGGCTGTTGATTCCTTTAAATATTAAAGGAAGTTGTGCCTTCATTCTATAAGAGGGGCTGTAGCAGCCACTGCAGCCATGCATTAAGGGGGAAAACCCCAGAAGTTTTGATTAAACAGGGCAGATAGTTACATGATGACAGAAACATGCCTCTGGAATTCTTTTTTCAGTAGTGAGACGTTGCATTACTTCGTATTTTTACCGTATCAACTGAGAATAAAGCCTATCCAGTATTATTTATGACAATCCTTCCATGAGAGATACAGATGCTGGGATACTCTGAGAAGCCTGGTCTTGTTTTCAGGCCAAAGTGTTGGCCCAGGGATGATGTGTGAGCGCATGCTCAGCATGCTCAACCAGTGGTTATTCAGTCTCTCTGAGCTGCAGATAACTATGCAGAAGTATCCAGCGTTCTCCTGGGATGGCATGAGAACAAATGCAAAGATATTTTTAAGTCAAATTGAATTCTTGTTTTCCTACCAGCTAATTGCATGTATTAGATGCTTGATGAGTGTCTGCTGTCTGAAAAACAGATACAACACAGGCAAATGTCTGGCACAAGCCAGATGGTTTGAGTTTTGTCTTCACGGAAAGAGTAGGAAAAAATACATGTGGTAAGCTAAGAGGCTGTAGAGAATGTGGTGCTTCCAGGGACAAATAAAAATTACTTCTCTATCCTGATCAATTACTAGACTATGCAGTTTTAATAAAGAGCTTTTCTTGATTGCCAAGTTGTGGCTTCTTTTCACTTGCTTCATCCACCTACTTGTAATGCTTTGAAAATGACTATTTTGGGACATGTTCTCTTGCTTTCATCCTTAGTCAAAAAAGGGGTTTTTTTCCCCCTCATGTTTTCCAACAGCTGTTTTTCATAAGTGTGTGTGGATAAATACTAATTTCCCCTGTGGTCTAGCTGGCTTTTCTGCACTGTTAATACTCCACCATAGCAAAAAGTGATTCTGTATACACACTTCATTCTTGGTGTGTTTTGTGTGCCAGCAATTAAGCGTAGATTTTGAAACTGAGTGGGTGATTAACTCTGAAAGTGTAAATTCACTAACTTTGCATGTGTGTTTTTCATGGGTTTCAGTGTCTAACCAGTTCTTAAGAGCACTTCAGTTTTTCTAGACCAAAATGTGTCTGTTCTGCAGAAAAAAAAAAAAAAAAACCCACCAAAATAAATTTCAAGTAATTTAAAAAAAAAATATAATTAATATGGGTATTCAAAGATCCAGCAGTTCAGAACCAGAAATTCCCAGAAGCAAAACTATTCCTGGAATATGTGTTCCAAGGTAGGATACTTCTATGGCCCAAGTGTGGAGTTTTATTTTTGTTTGGGTTTTTTTTTGTAAAGTTATTGTTTTGCTGTTCCTTTTTGTTTGTAAAATGGAGCTTCCTGCTGTTTTATTCTTCTGCATAATGTAAAGATAGTTCTTGCACATAAGAATTATCAATATACTTCTGACTACAGGGAACTGAAATGAAATACACATTTTCATGTGTGTGTAGCAGTTATATACTAATGTATGTAGACAATAAAGAGTTCATTTATATATCTACGATCTTGATCAGATAGGCTTGTGGCCTCTGAGTTTGTAAATAGTTTCCAGAAAGGCTGCAGAGAATATTTATAAGAATTTTTTGAGTGCCTATTCTAAGAGGGATCTGAGGAGTGTTAAAGGAAACGTGCATTTCTTAGGAAACAGCAAGTTTGAAGAATTACGGAATTGTTATTTCAAGTTATGTGCGAGTAACCTGAGACAGTCTCCCTTTTGAAATAGGTTTTAGTTTTCTTTTACACACTCTAGGACTGAAATATTCTTGTTTTCCAGCTGCTGATAGATCAGGGCTTGGTGGAGTTGTCTGTGTGTATTGTGTGTCAGAGCAGAGGGATTGACAGCCTTTGGAAAGGGTGGGGTGAAATTCTCCAGCCTTCCTTCCAGTAAAAGACTTGTGTTCCAATGCTTGAAAGGAATGGAAAAAACATTAGTAAATATCAAATTATAGTTGAATTGTTGTAAGTAAAATACTTGCTCTTGTTCCTACTTCCCAGTGCAGAATTTTTTTGTTTGCTCATCCAAGCATAGATAAGAAACTTGAAAAAACTTAATCTTGTGAGAAACAGAGGAGTGTGTTTTTGAAAAGAAGTACTGATGTTTAAGTACTACTTGCTGCTCTTTGTTTTTATTGTTTGGGGTTTTTTTCCTTTATAGAATAAAATATCTTTCTAGATCTATAATCACTTGTAAGTGGCAAAGCCTAAGTAATTTTTTCCTTTTTCTGGCAGATACTGTGTGATTCAGTTTTGAAGTCAAATTCCTTCTATGTTTAATGGAGACATTTCTTTTTCTTTGTTTTGGTTGAAAGGAGTTAAGTAATGACACTTCCTAGAAAGATGAGATAAAAGTGTTACCAAAAAAAGGAAAAATTTTCTTGACCTTTAGTGCATATTTTTTTTAAGTATTGGTTCAAAAGTCTGAATATCCCTGATGTCCTGAGAAGGCATAAAAGTGTCAGTGGAAGAGATATATCAAAGTAATTTGGTTTTTCAGAATTGAAATAAATGTGATTTAAAGGGAAAGTGTCAAGATACTTAGATCTTAAACTACTTTAGTGGGAATTTGATTTTTATTCTGTTAGAGGCTTGCATATACACTGTTGGTTCTAGAATAAATTAACTAAAAGCTATAGAAAAAACTTCAAAGATTATTATTACAGTGCTCTGTAGGGAATATTAATCCATTTATTGTTTATCTCTTGCCTTGAAGGAATTCCATGTAGAAACTTTTATTCAATTATCTTCTGCAGTGTTCTTACCCGCTATGTGAATTCATCTCTGTATAAATGATTGACTGCTGATTGACACCAAGTTATACTGGTTTGTGAGGAAAAGTGGTGTAGCGAAAGAACAGAATTTTTTTTGAAACTATATAGAGGAAATTGCCTTGCAGTGATATGAGATGTGCCTCACAAACTGCCTTAAAATTCACACTGGCCTCTTTTCTGATATTGAGTGGAAACTTGGGTAGATAGTTCTCAAATAAAAAGCAATCTGGAAATGGATTAAACCTGAATAATTATTCACTGATGGAAATCTAGATATAGGAACCTCCTAGGGACATTCTTTATGCACCCAGAAGTTCCTGAATGTACAGAAGCTAGTATAAATATTACCTCAGTCTTTCCTGGTAATCTTTTCTCAATCTGGGCTTTGCTAAAAACCTAATTTCTGATAGTCTGTAGGCACTGACTATAACGAGCAGGACAGTGTGTGTGATTTCTGTTTCAGAACTTGTTTTTGAACCCTGGCATACTAAACACATTCTGCAGAGCTCTCTTGTATTTTGTTAGTTATTGCAGCAGGTTAAAAATTAAAAGGAAGGGCTGGTGAAGAATAATTTAATCAGGGGTACTTTGTGCCGACTCAGTCCTGAGTGTGATTTATCAGGGCTTCATAGTAAGAGCACCAGTATGAAGAGGGATTCAGTGTTTATCTGAGATTCTGTTAAGATGAGGGATTTCCAGACCTTTTCAAGGGGACATTTTTGAAGACTTCACATTTTTTTAGTACTTGTGTTTTTTATGTTCTCAGTTGGCTGTGTGAGGTGAACTGGACATCCAGTTAGACTTGAACAAAATAAATATACACAGCCTAAAATATGCAAGATTTTGCAATCAGTGTAGTGAAGTTAAACTGTTGGAAAATATGTGGGCTTTTTTCCCTAATACTAGTCTTACCTTCATGAACTCTAGATTACTATTTTTTTTTTAAAAATACCATAGTACTAAAATACATGCAAAAATTGTTTCCATTAATAACTTAGTGTCTCTCTAGGCAATATTTATTCCTCAGCTCCGGCCACTAACCTTTGTTTCTTTTATTTAGTCTTCTTCTGACATTGTTTTAACCCCCAGTTTCCAGGGTGGGGATGTGTGGGTGGATTAGGCATAATAAAAGACTTTACCAGGTGCATCATGTACTGATCCAAAAAGCACTGGAGGTATCTGAGGTGCTTGGCTTTTGTAGTGACTACTTTAATCAAGCTAATTTGGGGACAGTGAAACTTGGATCTCTGGATTTACAGATGACCACCCAGTGCTTAAGTCAGGGCTCTTGCTCAGCAAAGCATTAATATTTGCGATTATATGCTTTCTTCTGCTAATTCAACAAATTAATGAAGAATGTTTGCTTAAATCTCACAGACTTCACTTTCTTGTGAGGAGATAATTACTTTTTGTCATGAATAAAGATCTGCAGTCACTGGCAAGTTCAGGTGACTGTAAATGCTACACAAATGGCTGAAAGAAAATATGGAATTTAGTGCTTTAACATTGTGGGATGACTTTTGCTGGTTGAAGGTCGAGAGCTGATGGGAACAGCCCCAACTCTCACATGTGCAGGGTCCCTTCTTGTGCATTTAGGGTGACCTGAGAGCTCTGTTTGCACTCTGACAGTGAGTCTGCCACACTGATGTGACAGCACAAAACTTGTGCTGTCCTGCATCAGCAGACATCAAAGGAATATTTTTGTTTAATAGTAAAAGATGCTCTGAGGAGGAGAAATTTGGCTCTTTGTTGTCTTATTGCACAGATAGAATATCGTATGCAGAACAGATTGTTGTACAATAATGAGTACCTAAGAAAAGTCTGAGTTATTGAAACATGTTGCCACAGGGCAAAGCAGGGGTGGGATATGGTTAAAAGAAAAAAAAAAATCCAGCAAAGGAAGCTGGAACACATTTATATTGCATTCTTTGCTTCCAGAGTAGCTTGCTTTATTGGATTCCTTATGTATAAGTAACAAAGATTCATGAATAGTTTATTTGAATTTGATTTTTCCTGATCTATGCATGAGTTTATTAGCTTTAGGCAGGTGCATAAAGATTCAAGGCTGTTTTATTCTAAAATTCAACTCCTAGTACTACATCAAATTTTGTTTCCTTTTAACTAGCAGAGGTTGTTAGAGAGGTGTAGCTGCTCACATCTCTAATTCATGTCTGTTCCAGACATGTCAGCTGTTGGACTTCTGTGGACCTGGGGTCAGACTGTGTGCAAATTTGGTAGTTTTAAAGGGAATTAATTTGGTGGAAAGAAGTGTATGGAAAGACTTGAGCATTTTGCAGTATTGTGTTGAGAAATTCATCCTTGACTAATAAAACTCAGCTGTGTCCTTTTTTGTTTTGTGTTGTCCCTCCATCACATGATATGCTTTGACTGGCACGAGTGGTCACTAACAGAGCTAAATTAGTGTTAATCAGCTTATGGATCAAGTCCAGTTTGAGAGGTGAATGAAAAGTTCTAAAACCCAAGCCCCAAATAAGCCTGCTTAAAAACTAACTTAAAACAGCATATTTATATATTACTGAAATATGTGTTCTCCAGCCTAGTTCCAAGTTAATTGAAGAAAATTTTCAATAAGATCAGAATTTTATCTGAGTGGAAGTTCTATAGTTCTGCAAACTCTGTATGGTGAGCATTGCATCTCCATGAAGAGGAGCAGGATGGATGCTGTGCAGGATTCCTTACCTGCTGCAGCTTCCCAGGAGGCTGCTGCATGCCCTGAGGATGGAGTTCCCTGTGCTCTCTGCTGATTTCATGGTGTTGCTGGATGTGTTAATGGAGCAGCAGATGTTAAAAGTGACTTTCCATGGGTTGTAAGCCAGGAATCACAGAAGTAGGAGCTCTGTCAAAGCTGGGAATGGGCTCTTGGGGAGCTCCTGAACGTTATCTGTTGTTCTCTGGACTGTGTGGCTGCTGGAAATGTAGCCATCAATTGAAGGGAAATTGTCTCACTTGAAGAACTGATTTTTTTTCTTTTTGTTCTCTGGGGTTTGTTTTTTAATTGTTGTTTTGTTGTTTTTATTGTTAATTTTTACTTAAATATTTTGTGTTCACAAGGAAAATATCTAGAATGTTGAATATATGAACACAAGTGGGAATGAACTTTGATTTTGAAGACTTGGTCACTATTAAAATACAACCACTGTTCCCTTTATGGCCTGAGCCAATGCTACTTTTCTTTCCTGTGCTTTCAGTTCCGTGCCTATGAAATGAGAGATGTTATGCTGTCATTCTAAAGATGTTTCAGAAAATGTAATAAAAAGCAGTGAATTAGATCTGAGTTAATAGTCATAAGACTTTAGGAATCTTACTATGTCACTCTAGTTATCAGCCAAAATTTTAATCTCTTTGACTGAATGATGAAGCTTATTTTCAATGGCAGTCTTGTCATGTATTTCATTCTTGACACAGTTGCTAGGATAATAAATACTTGAAAACACAGTTAAAAAAGAGGCAAGATAAATGAATGTGAGCTTGTTTCTCTGTGCACTCAGGTCAGTTTCTGCTTCTTTGTACTGAATATGCATGGCTTGAGTAGGAAGGCTAAAAATGGATAATTAGGAAGGCAATGGCATGTTTTGTCAGACTGTTTTAATACCATTTGGGCTGTATCCAGTAGTAAAAACCTCAGTGTCTCCAGCTGTGTTTGAACTGTGGTTTCTGATGGATGGTGATGCCTCGTGTGGTGACTGATGCTTCTGGTGTGAAGCCTTTAATGTGTTCTTTGACTTCCCCTCGCCATTAACTTCTTGCACAGACTCTGACTAGGAGAGTAGTAATAGAAAAAATCTTTTCTGATAATGAGGAAAGCTCTGCAAATATTCACAGCATGTCATGTACAATTCCTTGATAAGAGTTGCTGGGGGGACAAGTATTTTTAGTCAGAGAATTGTCACAAAATGGATCTTCTGGCAGGAGGATGCGTTTGGTTCACCACCAAGGCAGAACAACTTAATTGATAGCTCATTTTTGGATCTGTTTATGTTCAGTCAGATATTTGTATTCCGGACATTTTCCTTGTCAACAGATGATATTTGGAGTAAAAAGAAAACCCCACACACTTAAGGAATAGGAAGTGTTGTTCCAGGATGATCACTGGGAGGAGCTGTTCATTACAGTTTTTGTGCATTAAATCAGTGGCAAGGAAATGATGAGAGAGTGGGAAGGTGATGTGGAGGCAATGAAACTTAGTCATGAGTGGGGAATACTCTTAGTAGAAAGGGATCAGTGGTTTTTTAAAAAAATGAAATTGAAGGAGCAGTGACCTCAAGGGAACATACTAATTCAGTAAGATTTTGAACTTCTATTGTACATTAACTATTAAAACAGAAGTATAGTAGCACCACATCACTGCTGATGGGAATGCTCTTATGTAATATAATGGATAGCAGTTGTCCAGCTGTCCATTAATGCACTGAAGAACCCCTGAGTTCCAAATGAGGAGAGTTCCTGTCATTGGAATACTGACAGGATCTTTGTCAGTAATCCTGTTACAGAGGTAACCCACCTCACAGAGACAATTCGTGTTTGAATCCTGACATGATTGAGTGAAAGGGGAAAAATCTTTGTAAAAATTCTCCACCACTATCTCCATAATCTTTACTTGAGTGAGCATCAGCCAAGTGAGAAAATGAAAAATTATAACCTGCCAAGCATCACTGGCAGTCTGAAATGAAAAAATTGCAAGTTAATAACAGTGATGCCTCCAAAAAATTTGCTGGCCAATTTAACATTGCTTTATCCAAGGTCACATCTTGCAACTGATTATTTTTAGCAATTTGCAGATGAGGATTTTCTGCCTTTCTTATGGAGAGTGAAGATCAGGGAAACACCAGGTACAGTTTTGAGTACAGGTACTCAGTTATCAATTTCTTCATATCAAAAGAAAGTCACGTGCCCTGCTTGTTTGCTCAAGACTGGGCACAGAAATTTTTTCCACTGTAATGAAATGGGGCATTTGTACTATACTCTGTGACAGGGATGAATTCAGTGTGACATGAAAATTCACAGTGGAGTGAGGTTGGTGAAAGAATTGGAAAGAGGAAAAATTAGGACTTGCCCGAGTTTGTTCTGGAGCACTTTTGCTGATGTTCATGTGATAATTTTTACATAATAGTGCTGAAAGAGATTACGTTGCCTGTTTTTGAGGTTTAAGGATTGTGAACCTATTGCAAGCAAGTACACAAGACTTAATGTAAGCTGTGTCCTGTGAAATGACCAAGGCACATTACTGGAATCTAAGGTGTGAAAACCATTTGTGAACTATAGCAGCTTTTCATTTCCTCCAGTAGAATCTGCACAATCATCTTAATATTACAGGGTAAACCTTGATACAACGTTTGCAGAACATTGTCACACTGTCACTTATTTAAAATAGACCATTCTTCAACAACTGGAATGTATCAAAAAATGTAGTGTGTGGAAACTCCTGCCCTAGGCTTGCAGTGCAAGGGGAAACCCTCTGTTGTTTTCATGTGGTTCTGTGGTCCTTTTAATGAAGGATATGCAACATCCTGATATGGTGAGTGTACACAGCAGTTCTAGGGAGATTTTGTGGTCAGATGATTCAGAAATCTTGGCTGTGGGTAATTATTTATCAGCCACTCGGTGGTTGCAGTGCAGAAAAGGTTGCAGCACTTCTGGCCATAATGGAAAGTGAAGGACATTTCTTGTTGGAAGATTGATAGACCTCCCTCTTCATAACTGCCCTGGTTTTTAATCAAAAAGGTCTTACCTGTCATTAAAATAAAGTTACTTGAGCAGCTCCACTCAAGGACTCCCCAAAAGCATTTGATTTTGTTCCTGTCTGTGTGAGCTGTGTAAGCTGGGCTGTTCAGCATTGAGAGGATTAACGTGCAAAAGGTGCCACTGCTGTTTGTTTATGATCTCCATGGTCAGGAGCCTGGGTGAAGCCTTAGAACCACATTTGCTGAGCATATGCTCTGTAGAAGCAGGAGCTGAATTCCCAGCTGTATTTCCCAGCTCTCTGGGGAAGTTCCCTATTAGATCACTCAGGTCCTGCCAGCCTTCTGAGATCTGACAAGATTGCAGCTTGAGCTGTTTGATTTTTCTTGCTGTCATGCGATGCATCATAGTGAGTTAGCTCAATATCCCTAATCTAATGCTTACTGCAATGAAGCTGGGAATGTATCCATCAATACTTATTGCAGTAAGCAAAGAAAAATGAAATATTTTTTTGACAACTTCTGTCCATTTCATTACCTCCTTTTTAATCACAAAACTGTCTCATAAAGTTTTCATCCTTCCTTAAACTTTGCAGCCTGTCTGCTTTCATATACATCAGGCTGATGCCAGCATCTCTCTTCACTCCCAAACAAGCATGAGGTTAATCTGTTGCATTCCTGCAGCAGAAGGAAGCTGATTCTTTCCTGATGTGTCCAGGCACCTCTGGACTTAGGAACAAAAATTTCAGGGAGTAGAAAATTTCAAACTTGATGTTTTATTGCCTTGTTTTTTTTCTTTTTTCTTCAAAATAGTCTTGCTTTGGGATATTTTCAATGCAAGCAAAATTGAGAAGCTTTAGTATTGTCATTTTTTGGCATCAGTCAGATCACTCAGCTTCTCCAGGCTCTGACAGAGGGTGTGCTCTGTCCCAGGACAGACAGAGCTGCAATTCTTGGATTATGTTCATGTTCAAAGTGGAATTTCCTCACTGAACTCTGTGATATTTCCCCACTTATATTAAGGCTAGTTTCTGTTTCTGCACGAAAGTATGTCTGTGTGTAATCTCTGTAAGTAGGTATACATGCCCTTTCCACGTTTTTACAGCAGTACAGGAGATTAAATACCTCCCCCTTTTCTGTAAAACATTGAATTTTCTAGGGTAATAGCTCCCTTTGAATGTTGCTGACATTAAGAGGGAAACAAATAGGTAAGAAGAATAGACAAAGACTAGAGAAGATAAATACACACAGCTAGGCATGAATTTTTCTTCACGCCTGGGACAGAACTGTCCCTTTATTTACAGCAGCAGTGTTGGTTTAAATGCCCTGTTCTGCATCTGCTCCATGGGAATGCAATGCCAGGGCACAACTTTGTTCTTACTTCCATAAAACCAGCTCCAGGGATGCGTGGCCCTCTGGATGGAGGAGAGAGCATCCAAATCTTGTGACATGCACTTGTAAAATTGCAGATCTTTACCGGCTAACAGGGGTGCAGCAAGCTGTTCTCAAAATCAGGCCATTTTTCCTTGCTCTTGTGAAAAGCTAGAGCTTGACTCTCTCATTTTTGCTGTTCAAGAAGCTTAATGCTTTTGGGCTGTCTCCAGCCAAATGCTGATAATAGGCTCTGTAAGGGAACTTCTGTGCAATGATTCTTTCAGCAAAGAAATTGCACGTAGCAAAAGTGGAACTGACCATGAGAAAGGTAAGGTTAAAGCAAGCATTTAGACTTTTTAAAGAGCTAGTCAGAGTAGATTAAGGCCACTTGAACACACATTAACTATTTGAAATAGAATGACAAAGCTGCACTCTTTTCCTGCAAAAATCCTCTAGAATATTGTATATTTATTAATGGACACTTATTTTAAAGTCTTTCCTGTGGCAGGTATTTATGTATGAGGCTTGATTTGTAATTGTTCATGAAAATTGTTCATTTTAATTGACCTTCCTGACCTTATAAGAAATGTAAATACTTTCAGACCACTGCATTTTGTTTTCTTCTGAAAACTTTTTAAGGTAATGCACCTTGTTTTCATACTTTGGGAAGTATTTTTCCAGTGGGCTTGTTTCTTTCAGAGGCTGACAGTGAAATAATGACAGATATTTAAGACAGATACCCCCTTTGAAGCTTGTGTGCTGATTATTAAAGTGTGTGGAAAGGAGTCCTCTGACCCATTACAAAATGATTCTTTTGCCAACATAGAGCTTTCTGATGACACTCATAATTGCAGTACTTCCAGAGTAATTAGTCTGCTAGTTCATTTTCATACTGGTGGAATTCATATTTGCGTGTTATGTTTAATTGGAAACCGCATGCTTTGATCTGCGCACGTGTGGAAATACTCATTGGGTTTACCTTGACAGCAAATGTGTATTTGATTTCCAGGTGAGCAAACATTTGGGTGTCTTAAAGGCAAATGCATTTTTATCTCACTTGTGTGTGATACTACATCCCTGTGCAGCTGCATTTTCTGAAGTTACAGCCAGCCCACGTAGTGGTGGATATGGGATGCTCAGGTGTTTATCCAACATGTCGGGGTCCAGAGCTTTGAATTGTGCCAGAAATCAGTTCCTGGTCAGATTTTGATTATCTGTCCTCAGATTCATTTGCTGGTGTTGCCTCTCCTTAGTTACATGTTACCTGTTTGTATCTGCTGAGCTTCTTCCACAGAAAAAAGAAATTAGTCTTTAACTTTGAGTTTTTATTGCTCCTCCTTCCGAGCTATGATGGAACTCGCTCTTTCTTTTGGCAAAGAGATGCTTGAACTTTTTGTATGTAACTGAAAGCACCTGGTTATGAAGTGCTGAAGCCTAAAGAAGGAAGGACATCTCTGGACAGGATGAAGAGTAAAGATAATGTGGTAGTGCTTTGACACAGAATGGGAAGGCAGATTCGGGAGTAGAAATAAATAAATGGATAAAACTGACAAAAAGATAAAAACAGTGATGTCTGTGTGGGTGTAATTTGCCTGTGTTTAAAGTCAGGCTTGTAAGGTAAAACTAAAATAAACACAGCTTTCATTGTAATGGACTTGGGCATTCTAGAAAGTCTTTTAAATAGAATTCATATTGTATTTTGAGGTTAAATTACCCCAATAAAAATAATTCCTCCATGTGCTTTCTGGATATGAAGTTTAATCAGACTGTCTTGGAAAGAAGCCTGGGACTAATATGAGCATTTTCTTGATGTGATGTCTGCACATTTTCACTAGAGGAGTAAAGGTCATTCCCCTGTTGGATGGGAAAGAGCTTCCTAAAGCATGTTGGCAACACTAGATTTTTCTGTGTTTTCTTTACAGTGGTGATGTCATCAAGGTTAAATTTAAATTCACAGCTAAAATAAGTATCTATAATATAAACAATTGCTAAATTAGCAGTTACTTGGTGATTGTAAATCAAAATTGTTGGTTGTGGAAGAGTTCTTAGTGGAAATCAGTGTTGTCATCTAACCTTGGTTTTCCCCTATTTTTTAAATCTTCTAAAAGCCTTCTGCTTTACAGCTCTTGTAATGGTATAAAAGAAGTGAAGGTTTTCTTGTATGAGCAGATCTGGGGGCTGGAGTGAAGCTGCAGCTTGTACATCCAGTGGGTGGTCACTGGATAGGAGCCCAGTTTGGTTATTACCAGGCTGGGTGTCAGTCATTGAGCAGGTAAAGCACTGAACAGTCATCCAAACCTGTTGATGTCCATCTTTTTAGGGTGTAAATATTATAAAGGCAATGCTTCTTACAGCACTGCATTTTGGGGGCTTTTTGTGCGTTCAGGATAAAAATGAATGTGACCTTGGTTTAGTAAAAGTACAAGAACAAATTCCGTTGAATAAAAGCACATCTGAAAAGTTAAACAAAAAAATCCTTTTCTATGGATTAAGCCTGGTTCCTTTCTCCTCCCTTTTAAACATTTAAACACACTCTTTACATGATGCTTAAGCTTTTAAGTCAAAGTTATGAGGTGCTTTAGCCAGGCTTGAGCCTGAGAACAAGACCCAAACCAGGACAATAACAAAATGACACAAAGATTGACTCCACCGTGCTTGCTGGATGAAGTGAAAACTGCTGAAATATAAATCCTATATCCTGGGATTTCACTGCCTGCTGGAACTAATCTCATTAACTTAAAACCACCTGAGGCTTAAGAGACATATACACTGCTGTGAGAAATTATATTTATCTCATCCTAGGGGGAAATCCTTTCCCTCCCCCAGCTTACCTTACTTTTGACTTTGTCATTCTTGAATTACCAGGTCATTTCTCCCCCATGGGAAAGTCGTCATAGCTCACAGCTATGCAATTACTGTATCTGAAGTTCACTCCTGTATGAATGCTGAGATCACTGTTCAAGGGTTTTCTTCTTAAATAATTTCCTAGAGAAAACAAAGACTGGAAAAATAACAGGTTAGCAGTTTACTTAAATAAAGTTCCTCCAGAGCTACAGGAAAAGATTCCAGAACTGAAAACACAGTATAAGGCAAACAGCTTACTGAAAGCATTAAGGTGTTTATTGCCTTTGTAAACCAAGCACTTGAGTTTTCTTTAACCATTAAAGTTTAAGAGATTGGTGGCCTCTGATAAGTGGTAATTGGATGCAGAAATTTCCAATGTGAGGTTGCAGTTTGAAATCCCGTGAGTGTCACCAGGGAGAGTTCTGGAGTTGAGTGGTTGATTGCTGCACTCTGATTTGGATTGAGACTAGATCCCAGATCTGCATTCACTATTACATCCAGCCAGTGGAAATATTCTGTTTGACACGGGAGGATTTCAGATAAGGCTTTTGCTGATAATCTTGTTGGACTTTGCAGCACGGCAAAACGACCTTGTTCAAGTGTCTTTCAATGTGTGTCTACTTCTGGAAAAAAAAGGATAAATCAATTTTGGGTTATCCATTAAACAGCTCCAGTACCAAATGATACTAAGAAAAAAAAAAAAGTGAGGTAAAAACAGAGTGAGCTGTGAAAACCAAACCCTAAAGGCCTGATATCTGAGATGAAAGGCAGGAAGCCTTATGCAGTGGAAGCTTTTTGTGGTGAGCCTGGCCCTTGGGTGCTGCTCCCTGAAGGAGCCTCTGGAATAGGGAGTTTGTGCTGTGGAGCTGGAAATTGCTGACAGTGACATGGAGGTGCCAGCTTCTATGCCTAAGAGAAATGACCACAGAGCCACACTACACCTCATTTATGTAAAGCCCAGCTCAAAAGGTGATTTGTGGATTTGAATGATGGGTCTGTCAAAGTTCACTGTCTACAATGGTTTATTGGCCCTAAGTGACCATTTCCCAACCAGACATTTAAATGGTTCTGTGTTGATAGTGTGTGCATAGGGACAGCTACAGATGCAGTTGCAGACCAATTACAGTAATTAAAAATGGTAATACAAGCCTCTGTTTCTCTTCATCTGCATGGGATGAAAGTGGTCTGGTCTGTTGATGGGAATGCCCCATTAATCCTCTGTTCATGCCCCACATTTAAGGGCCTACAATGAAGTGTGTGTGAGCAAATAGTGAAGTGCATTAATGTCTCTGGATTAGGAGTCCATGTAATTATGGTGCTAATTATGTGCTGTTGTGATCTTATCTAGATGCAAGTAAATTTGGTCAAGTGTTTTTGTTTAATTTTGTCAAGTAATGAATAAATCAGTGAAGTTACAAATGGCTGTTGCTGTTGTGTTGTTAAGAATAGTCTGTAGGGGTGAATGTTGCTGAACTTGGTGTGC
This sequence comes from Parus major, assembly GCF_001522545.3. Classification (NCBI taxonomy): domain Eukaryota; kingdom Metazoa; phylum Chordata; class Aves; order Passeriformes; family Paridae; genus Parus; species Parus major. The sequence goes on along the minus strand of NC_031778.1, from coordinate 19,764,766 downwards.
ATTCCCTTTTCAGCCCTGCATAAATGAGTACAGCATATTCCAGTTTATTTAGTGATGGACAGGCTGTTAGTTCTTAAAATAGCTAAGGAATAGGAAACTGACACCTTGAATGATTTATGTGTTTTCTTTGTAAGCTTGTTTCTGTTTTGTAACCTTTAGAATGTGGGTTTTATGAGTGATATCATTAAAATTTATACTCCCTCTAGTATGTGATGTTAGTCATTATTGCTCTGCTGTGCCTCCAGATCACCTGTCTGAATTATAAAGCAACCTTCCTAGGAGCTAAATAGTAATTTTTTTTTTCCAAATGTGTGCTGACTTCATTATTTTTCACTGGTACTCCCTTACCAGAGCAGAGGCCTGAATCTGGCCTTTCCTGCTTTCCATCCAAGTGGGAAAGGTTACTAGGAGTAACTGTATATTTCTAGGAATGAAATATGGGGGCTTATTTAACTTCAGAGATCTGATATCAATCAGAAGAAACTTCCAGAGAATTAGTACTGCAGTGTACTCTAGTTTTTCTTCTTTGTTAACTGAGATTGATATGCTTGGGAGGTGATTTAATGTTGTGCTGGGCTTTGTTACACTAATTTAAAAGAGTTTCAGCAAAGAGCGAATCTCAGAGGAAAAAAAATGCTGATGCTGAAAGTGAATCACAGTCCTTGATTCCATCAGTTGAGGCTCTTAAAGATTTTATACACCAGGAAAGATTTTGTAAAAGGTTTCAAAGTTTGACCTTTAGTCTGGATCCTCAAATTGAAGGTGCCAAAAAGGTTTCTTCTGGAAACCTCCACAATACTCTCAAAAAGTTTTGTGTGTTTTTTTTTAAGAAATTAATCTGACAAAAAATGGAAGTTTTGCTGAGCCATGGATTTCTCCACTGGTTCTCTGAAGACTGTCAAACCAACTGTTCTGTAACACATGAAGATTACCCATCTCTCTCTTCTTTCAGGAAATAAATGACCTTTATTCAGAATTTATATTGTCTAGCAGATTTAGATATAGAGTAATTAATTGTGAACTTCCCAAACATGACTTATTAGCCAGCTTTCATCCAGAGGTGAGATGCAATTATTTTCTGATCAGAATGACTTCAAATGTGTTAGTTTTTTTCAAATCAATCCTGTTTGCCTAGAATTAGATCATCGAGTCCAACCATTGACCCAGCACTTCCCAGTCCTCCACCAGCCCATGTCCCCCAGTGCCACATCTTGTAAACACCTCTGGCCATGGGGACTGAGCCACTTCCCTGGGCACCCCTGCCAGGGTGTGACACACCTTTCCGTGAAGAAATTTATCCTAACAGCCACTCTAAACCAAGTTCTAGAGTGCACAGCTTGTGGCAGTGTCCTTTTGCTTGTCACTTGGGAGACCAACCCCACCTGGCCCCAGCTTCCTTTCAGGTGGTTGCAGGGTGATGAGATTCTTTTTCTCCTGGCTGAACACCCTCAACTATCTCAGCTGCTCCTCAAAGGACTTGGTCTCTTCTGCCTTCACCAGCTTCATCTTTCAGAAGATGCTAGAGCATGCAAAAGAGCTGGGATTCAGGCTTCTTGTAGCAATGCCTGGATGCTTTTTTTGTGCTTGTTTTTCTTACAAAACCTTATCATTGCAATACAAATGTTTTACTGATGTTAACAGAGGATAATATACTAATTCCAGTGCAGCCTGAGGTCACCATGATATATTCAGTGCTGTCATCTAGTTTCATTAGAGATATGTGATATAGCACTAGAAAACGAGTTTGAACAACAAAAAATGTGTTATTATTGGAAAACATAAGGATGGAATATGTCAGATAAGAGTTATGTCAGAGTAAGTGCACTCAAGCACTGGATCCTCAAGCCAGTGGCCTTTTCCTGAAATAGGTGGTATCATGTTGCCTGTTGTTACAGTTATTAAAATTCCTTGTCTGCTTCTGTTCCCAGAATGATTATTCTCTCAATATTTGCAAGGCAAGTTCCCTGTCATGTTACAGATTTCCCTATTTATTTTTGTAATAAAGAAAATGTGAACGCCAGAGGTTCTTGCATTGAACACTTCGAGCAGCATAATTCTTAGAGCTGGAAGGAAAGCTCTGTGAGTTTGCACTCCTAATATCAACTGAGGTCTGTTTCGAGATCCTTGTCCTCATCACACACACTGCAACTAGACTTTGATTAAAGTAATGCTGTTGGGTTGAAGTTTAATTTCCTCTGTGCTACGTATACGTATTTTAAATTGTGAGTGGACTCCATACATAAATGTCTATGAGATGGTGAAGGAGGTGGAAAGAAGAGCTGTGATGATGATTAGAGGAGGCTGAGTTGGGTTTTTCATAGGATTAATGCTTTCCAAGTTGAAGGATATAAGATTGAAAGTGAAGGGCACACTCCTTGTTGAGGGAAAGTGGTGGAGTGATCCTAATGCAGAATCTCATTAAAGCAACTGTCAGGATTCCTCTATTTTACCATCACCTCCTCTATTCTGTAAGAATCAGCTGTCATTTGGAGTGAGCATATACTGCCAAAGAGGCATTTACAAATAAATGAAAAACGTCACAATTGATTTTGCTCCTTTCAGAGGACTCTCTGTCAGCTTTGTCACAAACCCTTTGTTATTCTCTCTTTCAGATCTCTTGTCTGGACTTTGGAAATAACTTTGGTTCTTGGATTCCTTCTGTTGACCCAGGGTAAGCTCCCTGGATTATGACTTTTTATTAACATTTGTGCAACAGTTAAATAACATTGACTTTTCAGTGCCTATGAAGGATGAAATGCTAGAAGTTCTTAGCAATTACCTTATGAGTGTGTATGGAAGCTGCATAATACAATCCATGCTCAAAAATGCCACTAAAAACCAGATTTATTTTGTAGTTTCTCCTATGGAAGTATTTGCACATTATGGTAATTACTTTGCAAAATATAGTGTGCTGTGGTAGTAGCCACATAAAATATGAATAACTATGTGGTTTTATTTGTTTCTAAATAATATGTACTTCTAAGGTTGATCGTGTTCTTTTCTTCCATATTTATAATTTCTCACTCTTTCACTGTATGTGAAAGCCTTTCTTTCACTGTATGTTAGATGGTTATAGTGCATTTTCCTGCTTGTGAGGACATCAAAAAGATGTTTTTCTGGCTGGATAAGTGAACTTGATGTGCACTATCAGTCTACTGCTTTTAATGCAAAAGTGTTACCATAAGGTTGGATATCTGTTGAAATGTCATTCTAAGAAATAGTTGAGATGGTTTAGATATGAAGTATCTAAACTACAGTTACATCCAATGCAACTGGCATAGTAATTTTTACCTTGAGCTTCGGTTTTTGAGATTGCAATCAAAAATAGTGTTTTGCTAAAATTGATGTGAAAGAAACTTAATTAACATCCAGAAAAATACCTGTGATCATTTAAATAAGATTTGAAGATTTCTGATCACAGAAGAGTAATTTGTGTCCTTGCTGCATTTTCTGTGATGTCCAGGAACTGTCACCTGCAAATAGTAATAGGACAAGAGACTACCACTTTCCACTAACCACACTGTAGAGAAAGAATTGGTTTGTGATAGTTTTGTATTTCTAAAAGGATTCTTCACCAGCAATTCAAGCTTACTTTTCAATTTGGCGAGCACCCAAAGTTCCTTCTTTCTATGCATGTTTTCTCCTAGCATATGAAAAAAACTTGCTGTATTTTTTCACTCTTGCTATTACCAGATTTTTAAAAACAAGAGAACTGAAGAAAATCACTTTGCTGTCACTTTTTTACTCTGGAAACTCCTAAGAAGTTGTGGAAGAATTGGATTCTGGAAGGAAAACAAGAACAATTTATAGTGTCACCTGCCCTGTGTGCAGGTTTTGCTTCTTTTCCTCTTTCACCTGGGATTTTAATGTAGCTTGATGAGCTCTACTTTAGCACTGCAGAAATCTGCTTGCATTGGTGTATGCATATTTGTCAGCTGTTCATGCATTTTGAATGCATTGTATTTCATACCTGTTTTTTGCTGTTCTGATACACCTTTTGCTTAATTAGAATGAAATGTGTTGAATTTGTCCAAGAAGAAAATTTAAAATGAATACTTCAAGGAATTGTTGAATTTCCTGAAGGTTCAGACTTTTTATTTTTCTTCTTTTAACTAGAAATCAAAACTTGTTAAGTAGAACTTCCAAAGAGCACCCTTAATTTGTACTTTGGACTGTTTTGTTTACATGGTAGTACAAAGTTTGTGGCAAAGCTCTCTAGGGAAATCTCTTGATACTGTATTTTCAACAGTGGGCTGCCCAACCTTGCTGTTCTTCTATTTGAATTAGAATAATTAAAAAGGAAAATCTAAGATATGAATCTATAAAGACAGAAAATGAATTCTGGCAGTGTGGAACATGACAGAGTATCAAGAAGTGAACCAGGCAGTTCAAGGCTGTTATATTTGTGTAATTAATTAATATTACTGTAAGCAGAGATGGAAGGAAGGAAAACTAGGAGGAAAATAAAGAACTCATCATTATCAGCTCTATTCATTCCCCAAACTCCACCTTCTCATTTGACTTAGTAAATTGTTTTGATGGAAATCTAAATGGAAATGTGTAGCATTTCACATCTAAATGAGGCATGCACTTAGCAGTAAAGTAGTGCTGCAAAGGTCAATCCAGAACTCTTCCAAAACACCTGGAACAAAAATATTGAAATATGAGTTGGCAGATTTGTAGAAGCTTAGACTTTCACTCACCAAATTTTCACTCAGCCACATTTGATTGTGTTACTGATGTTGATGTGTCCCAGTTTCTAAGGGCTGAGCATGCTCTGATCCATGGTTGTGCAGATGTAAATATCTGTGCCCCAGCTGTTGCATATATGGGAATTAATTCTATATGTTAGTCTGGATCATGAGATTACTCTCGAGTGCTGGGTATCCCTACAAGCAGTGGGTGAAATGTCATGGCTGACAACATTGCCATGTGTTAGAAAATAAATTTGGTGGGAGATTGTCTAGGAACTCCACCCATCAAATAGCAAAAACAGATTAATGAAATAAAGGAGAAACGTGTGAACACCACAGCTGCTTATTCAGTTCACTAAGGAACTTGCAGGTTGGGAATAAGCCTAGGAAGAGCTGAAGGGATACACAGAGCATTTGTTCCAATGAGAACCCTTCATGGAAGTGAACCAAAGGCAGTCCTGTGCTGCTAATTCAAGTTTCCTCTAAGCTTGTTTTCAGCCAGGAGGAAGAGAGTAGGGAAGTGCACTGAGAGCTGAATCTTTCTGTATCAGTTTCTGTTCTTAAACTGCAAGTGAAAGTGTTAACTCTATTAAAATCTCATTTCAGCTGATGGTGGCCTGTTCCCCAATGCCCCCTTCCCCCAGTTAATGTTCTGCATGCTGACAGTTCAGCTCCTGGACCAAGAATATTCTTTCATCCTATTTTCATACACAAATGTATTTCTTCAACTTCATAGAGGTGCTGTATCTCTAAGTCATAGGGATGCTGGTCTCATTTCAGTGGAATGAGTCACAGACCCTTCCCAGTGCCCAAATACACGACATTTTGTGGAATAAAACAGCTTTTTTATATATGAAGCAAAAATAATAGATGAAAAGGGGAGGGTGGGGAAGTAAGGATGATAACCTGGTCAAATAGGGAAAGATAAGGTTTGGAGGAGTAGTTATTCACAAGTGTGTCAATTAAGTTATTACAGTTTCACTCTTTGAAGATCTACTTAAAAAAATCCTGAAGATCATTCCTAGTTGAAATCAGTCCAGTTTTTAGCACCTCCTCTGATTTGCACCATGTTATTTCTTAAATTAAATTCCATGTTATTCTATTGACTTTAGAGAGGTCACTCAATGAATAATGTTTCTCACCTCTGTATCTGAGGCTCCATACTGTACTGCTGCCCCTTTTAGCCGTTACAAAACACTTATTATCCAACTGGTGTCCTCTGAAGTATTTTGTGGTGCTTTATAAATTGCAAGTGATGTGATAGAACTCACAGCAGAAAGGACATGTGGAGAAGACAATGCTAACAAACAATTTGCAGTTCCTCATTTCCATGGCTGAATGAGTTGGTTTTAGGTAATTTGCTATTCAAACAGGAATAATGAGGTTAAATGTGTTTTACTCGTTTTCATTGTGGCACAATGGTCAAGCCTGAACCACTTAATTTGAGGGGGTTGGACAGGGCAAGGAAAATTGCTAATCATGTGCTTAATTGATCATTCTTTCATGATTGCCTCTAGCTGTAACGTGTTAACGATGGTCTGAGATTACATGCAGGAACATACCATGGAGCAGCTTAATGGTGAAATGCTTCAATTGCTGCCAACTCAGCAGAGCAAAGGCAGGGGATGAAGCTCTCCTGATGAACCCTGGAATCCTGAGTTTTTTGGTCAGAACCTGACTTGAAATGCATGTGGTGTGATCATCTCTGCACAGTCTATTTGGAGGGGCAGGGAAGTGCCTTTGACTACATTTCCTGGGGTCATTATTTTAGCAAGAGCATCTTGGGAATACTTTCAGCACAGAAGAGCAGGACCTAGTGCATTTTTATCTTTCTCTATAAAATTGTATTTGTTTAAGCAACAGATAATGATAATTACAGCTGGGGTTGGTGGTCTATTTTTTTTTTTTTACATTTCCTAGAACAAAAGTGTTTGAAATCCCATTCAGTATTGGTTTCCAAGTTCATATACCTGCATATAGTTTGGAATTACTGTAAGGAAAATCAATGAATTGCCATTGTGTTAGTAGTGTTGACTCTATTTGCTATGTGCTTGGGCTTTTTTTTAGAATTATAGCTATAATTTATGAGTGCTGATTACAATTCCTGTGTGTCTTCTGTAGCTCTAGAAACAGGTTATGCAAACTTGTCAGCAGTAACGGTGGTCACCAGTGTAGAGTGATGGTTTTGAACAATGTCTTCATATAAAGGAAAAACAAATACAGCCTTCCATCCCCCAACATCTGTTGTGAGGGGTATTCCCTTTTTTTTACTGTTTTGGGGAAGAATTTGGCTTAATGTTATTGAATTAAGTATAATAATTAAGATTTTTAACATTTCTAGAAGCTTGACTCTATGCAGGAGGTAGATTGTGACAGCCTGACGTGCTGTACTAAAATGATACATAAGTAGAGCAATGTTTTCATCAGTGTGTTGCTGTTCAAAGTTGATTTTCTCTGTAGGGTGCCATAAAGTAATTAGAAGACCGTAACATGATCCTTCAGTATTGCATTAATTCCTTAGAGGGATGAATTCATCTTTTCTGACTGCAGTAGTGCACGACTGGCCATGGAAATGCCACTGAACTATAAAATCATCTGTAAAACAAAGAACAGTTTTTCCAGAGTAGCATGTTTATTTTACAAAACTCGTGAAAGGCTCATGCTTTTAGTGATTTTTGCTTGTAGCAAACTGGAAGTGAAACTACCTTAAAATTAAAAATCGACATGGAATGCTGTGTACTTCGCCTTAAAGAAAATCGTGTGTGAAATATTTGTCTTCTGTGAGGACTGAAGACTATCAGAAGGTCTGTGCCAACAGAAGAAGAATCTCTTGTTACAGATGATGAGTTTTTGCAGCTGGTGTGAACTAATCCAGCGATGGCTTCATACTGTAAATTTAAAGGATGAGAATTTTGAGCAGTTTTCTTTTTCCCAGCAGTGGGTAGAGAGCTGGGTTTGCATAGTGAGACTGTGTTACAAATTAGCCTTGATTGGGCTTTTCTTGGATTTTTATTTTTATTTGTTAACTGACCAATGCTCTAAGCACGGGTTTGTAATAGAGGCTTGTGTTGGCTGGGAGGGGAGGGACACTGACCACGCACTGCACAGATGGGGCAAGACTGGAAATACTCAGTGAGTTTGATCAGAAAAGATTGTGTGCAGCCCCTCTAAACTGACATGTTGCCTTGTTTACAGCAGGAATTCCAAAACCCACAAGGACTTTGTTTAGCCATCTTTTTATTATTCCCCTGTAGAACATCTTTCTGGCTGTGCTGTGAAGTGGGTTGCAATTGAGAGGCTCTTTCCAGCCTCCCCAGAATTGTGTGTTTTTGCTGTGTTTCACTTGGTACTCAGCATTAATCCTTCCTGTACTTACATTTTCAGGTGCATTGCTGGAAGTGGCCCTTGCTGCCATATCCAAAAATAAAGCCCTTTTCTTGAAGGAACGAGGCTTTGAGGTTTAGTTTGCTATGGCAGAGGCTTTGGGAATGTGCAACAAAAATTCAGAAGTCTAATTAAGGAAGCATTGAATTTAAGGCCTGCCTTGACTTTTTCACTCAGATCAGTAATTCTGTGATTTTGTGGAGGCTGCATACCTTAGCACAAAGAAAGGCATGAGTGGTTCTGTATGTGCAAATTAGAAGTAATGACTCTTGTATGACACATGAAGGGAGCATTTTGTTTCAAGCAGGGGAGCATAATCACTAGTTCTTGGTTGCTATATATCCAGTGTGCAAAACCAAATTTTCAGTGAAGGTGTAGATCATTATTTCTTACATGGCTATTGAAAAATAAAAGAAAACATGGAAGTTGAAATAGGTGCTTCACACCCTCTTCAGGGCAGAGGTGTGATGTGTAGCATCCTCATGGTATTCTCAGTATACTTAATAATTCTTTAGGACTATGCTGTTCTAATTACAGCACATATGAGTTCAAAAAGAGTGTTTCATATAGCCTTAAGGCCTATGAAGGAGATAATCTTCTTGGGAGTTCTGACATTTGTTTTAATGGAAGCAGGATCAAGCACAAATGCTAGGCTGGAGTGACATTTAAATGTGATCAGCAATACTGATCAGCGATCAGGAAATCGAGCTGTTCCAGCTGTTTACTTAAGAGACTCCTTTATGTAACATATTGTCAATTGTAAGGGATTTTTTATATTTTCTTAGAAAGAATATGGCTTTCCCTCTATGAATAAACCATCCCTATCCTGGTGATGTGGATGACAAGGCTCTGATGGATTTCAGCAACATTATGAATCTCACCTGCTGGAGATTCAGTTTATATGCATGGATACAGAACTGCTCAAAGCAAAATGTTTCACCATCCTCAGATGAACACTTTTGGTGCTCCAAGGCATCTCTGTGCATTAGGGAAGAGAGCTCATTTCCACAGAGATAAATGTTTTGCTGTGGTTTTATTCTCACAAAAAGCTGAAGCTCGAATCAAGAAATGGAACAATTCTTGATTAAAAAAAATTAATCTCAGCTCCCCTCCCCAACCAAAACACCTGCACAGGAGATAAATTACATTTTAATTAAAGTAACAGAGGTTTCATCTTCAGCAAGGAGTCTGTCCAATAGTGAGGCTTTCAGAAAATGGAACTGGCAAGGCTCAGCTTTCAGGGCATTGTTTAGAGACAGGATTGAGGGGTTTGAAGGTGTGCAGGTCCAGTTTTTTGGGAAGCTTCTCTCTGAAGGTTAGGTATTCCTGTTGTTTTCACCTTGGCTCCTCCAGGTCCACCCATGTCCTCTGTAAAAATCTGCTGTGCCTGATGTCCTAAAACACTGCCCTGGGAGTCACTGACTTTTTGACTGCAGACCTTTTGGATTTGTTGTGAGTTCACTGAGTAATACTTACTACAGGCTCTGTATTAGCTGTATTTTTTGCAAAATATTACTTTTTTGTATAACTTATCCTTTAACCTAGATAGAACTATCACCCTTTTAGTTAACAGCTATAAGCTATGTGGTGGCTATCATTCAGAAAACGATAGATTGTGTTTTGGAAATATAATTTCAGAGTGCAGTTTGCCTCGTGTGACAGACAATTTTATTGATGAGTCACTGTAGAACTTCTCCTTTGAAGCATGAGTTGACACTTTTCCACATTCCCTCATATACAAATGTGTCAGAAAACCAAAATGTCCTGTATTATTTTCCCCCTTTACAGTGAAAGCAGGAAACAGCTTCCATTCCTTTTTGGACTTCTAAATGTTTTTTTTGGTTGGTTTTTTTTTTTAAATTTTCTATGTCTATGCTCACATCTTCATTTATCCATTAGTTGTCTTCCTCTTAATACACAGCAAAATCTGTCTTACAGGTACACGTTGAAACATGAAGAGAAATTAAACAAAGGCTGGGGCAGAACAGAAGCCTCTGGCAGAGACACTGCAGCTGACAGGGGATGTGGAACTTTGCATTTTAGTTTTGAATAATTTGGTGGTTCTGCAATGTTTGTAGGAATACATTTGCAGTAAGAAGTGAGAACACCTTGTTTGATAGCTTTTATAGTGATATTAGTTCCTTCAATGCAAGAGAAGCAGCCTGACATCTTTCTTTTTTCTGTTGTTTTTCATTTGGTTTTCCCTATACTGAATGGATATATTCAGAATCAGCTGAAGCTTGACAAATGCAGCTGTGAAGCCTTGTCTTCAAGCTATACTGCAGATTTTTCTCTTGCCTTTCTTTCCTCCAAGAAATACCCATTCAACTGTTTTTATAGTATTTTTATAATAGGCATTTCAGATACCTACTCCTGGATAAGTAAAACTGCCTTCCTAGCTTCAGGAGGCAGGGATGTTTTTTCATTTGTTTCTCAGAATTTGTTGCAGTGCAGAATGCAGTTAGATGTCACAGTAAAGAAGATGGCCTGGCATGGAAATGAGAACATAATTAAAATTATTTTTACTTTTCTCAAGATTTGGAACAAACTGTTGCTTAAACCTTTTCCTTAGAGGTATTACACCTAACAAGCTCTCTTGAGAGAGATGGGGGTAGAGCAGCAAAGCTATCAACAAAAATACAGAACGGCTGCGTTCCCTGGGGTTTGCTTAAATTTGAAAGTAGATAGGAACTGTGAGGAAATATAATGCAATCTGGTAAAGAAACTGCAGTATAACTCCAGTGGCCTCAGACACAGTAATGTACCAGAGTAAAGATCTCGTATTAGCTTGAAAAATAGGTAACAACATAAAACACTCTAAAGTTGCTTAGTTTACATTTGTCCTTGATGCATTGTCTTCAATGTCTTGTGGTGTGGAGATCAGTTTATGCTGTAAACGCTGTGGAATGGAAATCAGGGCATTTTACCTGCTGTGGGAAAGGCCCTGTGAATATTTGTGGGCTGCCTGTGCTAGAGTTTGACATGCTAAATTCAAAATGACCACTGAGCTAAAACAGCAGTCAAATGGTGCCACGTTCTTGTTCTTCATTTAACGGCAGGTTGAGGTTTACTGAGCCACTGAAGCCACTTGAGGTGTGAGATTTTCTGTCCTTGCCCACATGAATGGACCTGATGGAGTCATAACAGTGGTGGTCTAGGATTTGAAGCAAAGGAAGTAATTATTGAGTATTTCAAATGTTTGGGGTTTTTTGGTTTTTTTTTTAATAATCTGGAGTGTTTGTTAATTCATGCAGTATTTGTTTTATTATAATCCTTTCTCAGAATCTGTGGATGCATTCCATACAAAATCAGCAGTAATGGTTTTTCAGAGCTTCTCTTCTTGCTTCTGGAATTCTGATTGAGAAGTAGCAGTTCTGTCTGTTGTTTTGAGGAGGAGCTTGGAACAGGGTTCATAGTGAGAAGTGTTTTTGAATTTGAGCAAATCAATGCTTTCCAAGTCTGACATGGATTTTTTTGAGAAGCCCCCTCATGTTACAGTCCCCATTGTTCTCCATTCACACACACACACACACAAATCTGGCATCAGGCTATTGGTGTCTGACATATTGGATACTTTTGAGAACTGCAACTTGCAAGAATAGATCTGCATTTTATGTAAGGGCCCCTGGAGTCTTTGAGCCTGCAGTTCAATCTGAACATAAAAATTCCTTCAGAAAACTGGTTGTGTTTTGTCATTATTGTTTTTAGAAATTTTAAAAATGAGCCATTTTCTTGTACCTTCTAATCTTGGTGGTATTTTCGTTGGAGAAGAAATGTTCTGTTGTGAAGGGGGTTACAGTACATCCCCCATTGACTGCTCACATTGTTTTGTGTGCATGTACCTGCAGCAGGGATCCTATTGCAAACGATTCTGGCTTGTCAGGAACAGTGTATTTACAACTTGGCTTGAAATGTCTCTGTGGTTCAGGGCCCCAGGCTGGTGAGGGATGAGCTCTGTCAGTCTGTACATGTGTGTTTGCAAGGGGATGTTGCCAGATTGTTTTGCTCTGTTAAATATTATCAGATATGCCTTTTAAAAATAGCGAATTATTAAGCTTGGCCAAAGAAATTAGAACTAGTGTTACAAAGCTGTCTTAGCAGTACTGTTACCTCCTTGAAAATAGAAGTTCAGGCAGTAACTCCTGAGCTGCAGCCGAAATCTGCAGCTGCTCCACTGCCCCACCCTAAATGGAGACTCAACCCTCACGTGAAAGATGGGAAATGTGAACCAGATTTCATATGGTGCCCTTTCATTCCTCCTCTAATGGAAAACCAGTGGAATGAATATATAATGTTATCTTGCTGTTTTGTAAGGAAAACTGGGGTCTGAGTGAAGAAGCCATTAACAACTCCTATAAATATGGATGACTTTATTGAGGAGGGCATATATGTACACACAGGAATATTTTTCATGTTCCTCTAGGCAAAGAATATTTTTTTCTTTGCAGGTGAGTCTGGAATGATTAATTTAGGAAAGAAATAATCTGATTTCAGTATTACATACTGAAACAATGAAGCTCTATAGTCCATTGGTTTTGCATGTAAGACTCCTGTAATTATCATGACTATTAAAATGTCATTAATGTCCTTGTGTTTAGTGACTACTCTTCTATGATCCTTTAGTTATAAGAGATAAAATTAGATGTGTTTGGAACTTATTCTCTGAATTCTAATATACTGATTATATTTGAAATAACTGTGTGTCAGCATCATGTGATAATGTAACAGAATTCATGATTCCCGTGTCTTAAAATATTAGGATCAGTAAAGTTCAGTGTGTGTTTGCTTGTGAGGATTTTATTTCAGAACAACCCCCTTTGTTGGTGCAATATTGCATTAGTGTGCTGTGCTGACCAATTCCATCTGAACTTCCCTCTTGCACAGAGCTCTATGTGAGGATACAGCCAGAAGTTTCTTTTTCTCACTTTTTCTGTTGTATTTCATTAATATTAGAAAATTAAAATATTAAATTAAATTATTGATATAATTAAATTATCATTTAATTGATGTTACAGTTTGTGGTAAGCTTCATTAGAATCAGGTTCATTTTTGATTTATTTCTAAGTTTTGCTTGGCTTGATTTTTTTGTTTTATGGTTTGAAGCTTGAAAAGGTCATCTCAATGGAAGGTACATGGAAGATGCGAGTAGAAAAAGTGAAATTGTGTCAAAGCTCTTGTGGCTTTGAAGTTCAATAGAAGTGAACTGTAGAAGCAAACTGTTAGTAAATAATCTTTCTTGCATCTTAAACATTCACATTAAGGTGTTGGTTTTCATCTTCCACAAAATTCTGTCTTTACTGGGAGTGTTACTCTGGATGCTTTGCTCTAGCAGGTTTCTCTTTTTCTCCCAATCAGCACATTCCTTTATTTCCACTACACTCTCATATCCCTCGTGTTTCTAATTAACATTTCAGAATCACTGCCTGTCCTTCGTTCTGCATAATCTGTGCTTGTTTGCATTCCAGCAGCACACCTGTACTGCAAAGGCAACACCAATTAATACTCTTTTCAGTAGTTTAAAATAAATAGTGTCCATGTATGGGCTTATTCTCAAACCATAATATATTCAATATTTTTTATCTGACAGGCCTTAAGTTCTAAGAGCTGGATTTAGCAGAAGTTTTAAACTCTGTTTAGGCTGAGTAAGCAGATACCTTTGTCTAATCAGTTAAACACACCATGCTTCTTTATAGCTTTCTACAGGAGTAAAGAATTAGAAAAGTTAAGCAGTGAATAAATACCTCAAAAGTTATCTATTTTTCCTTGAAATATGCTCCATCTAGAAAAATATTCTTAATCTGCATTTTTCCTGCTTGCTCTGAGGTTACCAAATGATATGTGAATATGAATTTCAAAAGCAGAGTTTAAATCACTGAAAATATTTTGCTGCCTTTTGCATTCAGTTTTACTGTGCTGCTCTTTTTTCTCTTAAACTTGTTCATCTAAAATAATTGCAGTAATGAAGTAAGGGATAAGGTAAAGGCAAATTATAGCTAAATACTTAAAAATAATAAAAGCTTTATGGCTTGAAATTTGCTTTTCAAGTTTTCAGAGCCATCTAATGTATTTAATAAAATGTCTCTGCAGTGTATAATCACCCTTATTAAAAAAAAAAAATAAATCAGAACTATTTATCTTTTCTGGGGAGGAGTAAAATATAACTTAACCCCAGAATTCATGCAGAAAATAGCATACAGAATGTTGATGCCTATAACATAATAAAAAAGAGAGCTTTTTTTTTTTTGGCAGAAGACATCAGGCTAACAGCAGCAAAATAAAGGATGTTTTCAAGTCAATTCTTTTGCCTGTTTGTAAGGACTTCCTTTGAATGCTAGCTTAGGTTTTCTGATCCAAGAAAGACTTTTGGTAAAATGATTCAAGTGCTGTCTTGGCTTCTTGCTCTGAGGCTTGGTTAGATCATCTCTGACCATGAGGAAGAAGATGAGAATTTACAGAGATGTGGCTCTCCCTGAGAGCCATGAAACAAGGAATTGTCTGAAGCTAACTGTGCTGGAAGTTAATGAATACAACCCTGTAAGTAATTCTCACTACACAGGGGCAGTCTCACCTTGGTTCCAAAAACTGGTTGGTCTTTAGGCACCTTTGGTGTCCCAGCTGTGTGCTCATGTGACCTCAGTATGGTGTCTGTAGTTTTAGTTCACAACGTGCAACTGATTTTGTGACTTCAGACAAACACCTGCAGTCCCTGCACTTGGAATTTTATAAATGTATCTGTGTTTTTTTTCCTTTTTTAAAAGTACTTCAGTATGTGCTGTAGCTGATCTCTGCAAAAAGTGCTTTGCAGCCCCCCCTTCATGAAAACTCTTGACAACTCTTGAAATTGCATCTTTGTTATCACTCAGAAGTGGTGCATGAGATGCAATGTTATGACTTGACAAGCTGAAGTAGAGAATTCTTGGTCTCTGAGCTGCAGCAGAACTCCTAAGGACAATCTCCCAGTATATTTGGTACTGAGTGGTATTCAGCACTTGTTGCTTTTGCTGCACAGTATTTCTTTGTGCATAATTTATCCAGTTTCCAGAACTTCTTTGACAGTTGTGTCTCACTGAATTTTCTTTGCATGGAAGAAAATTTGGGGCCATTTTTTGCCTCAGAAGTGACATGAAGTAATTGTCTTTTGAAAGTGAGAGGATTTACCAAATGCTTGAACTTTAGGGATAAACTGGAAATTCAACCTATGTACTTAGTGCATAGAATAAATGAGTTTACTAGTTTTGTGGATCTGAAGGTCACAGCTATAGGCAGAGAGATCCAAACCAGTAATTAACCAATTTATAATTTGCTGTTGGTTGGAATATTGAAGTCAAAGTTGTATATCACTGTGAGAGATGTGATCTAGCCCAGCCAGATGCATGTGGGCTCAGTGCAGAAATTGCTGAGTTAAATTCTGTGCAATGTAGAAGGTCAGTCTGGGTCATCACAGTTGCCCTCTAAAAGTACTGGTTGTCAAAAATGAAGAGGAATGCATTTGAAAAAGCACGAAACAGGGCTTGTTAGAAATGAAATGTCAATAGATAACATGGAATAAGCAGGTAACTGTCAATTTATTCAATTAGAATGTGTTTAGAAAAACTGATTAAAAAATTGCTGGCTTCATAGAAGCATAACGTAATATTGGTTCATCTTAGTGATCAAAAAATCCCAACCTTTTTTAACTTTAACACTTACTTAAAGTTGGCTGTTGCACTTCTATGAGATTTGCAGAACTGAGGGGCTGTCTCTGTCCTTCCATACATATTTAATGTACAAAACAGGACTCTGTGTATACAGTTTTTGTTTGAGCTCTGGTGTGCTCAAATAATCTGGTTTTGCTGGGGGAAGAGGAAAATTGATGGGCTAGGAAAAGGAAGGTTGAAGAATCTGAAAGCAGGCTCCAAAACACGCACACCACAAGGCCTGAGTGTGCCTGTGTGCACACCTGGTTTATTTTATGCATTTTTGTACCTGAGTGCAGTCAAGTGGCAATAAAAGGAGCCTTTCTTTATATTGGCTACTTATTTTCCAAAGAGTTTCAACCACTCGTGAATTCAGAGCCTATGTGGTAATCAGCCTTAGCTAAGGAAAACTTAATTAGATCCTCAGCAATATTAGAATTACACAAAAAAATGGTGAAATCAAGAAATTTGTCAATGTCTCAGTTGTCTTGATCAGGCAGAAATAATTTCAACTAAGTGTTAATGGAAATGCCTTTAAATAAAACAGATATTCTTTAACATGGGAAATATTTGTCTTACTTTCTGGATGTTTTCCCTATTCCCCTTTGTTGATAGAAAGGCACTGCTTGTCTGATGGCACATTGCTTCTTCTCTTCTCCCTCAAAATATCCATACACTGAAGAGGGAGTGACCTTGGGAAATGTAATTTTGTGCATTGGTTAGCAACCCTGAATAATGCAGTATAACCTTAGACAGCCTGGGAGTTTAGATTATGTTTTAAGATTATTTTAACTTTATAATTAATGACATAGTTCTGCTGTGTTTGGTAATTGCTGGTCTTTGTCCTGTTCCTTTCCATTGAGCTCTATGTGGGAAGCAGCTATCTGGTCAAAAAAATTACAGATGTAATGCCTTGATTTGTGTAGGAAATATTCTGGGTTACCTGTCATGAGCCCTAATCTCCTTAAAATACATCAGAATTTAGTTTTGACTCTTCCCATACCTGGAAATATTTAAACAGAGGCCCATAGGAAGATTGAACAGAGTAAAGCAAATTGAATTTGGTTTAAGAATTCATCCTTTTTTGTCCTACTTATCTAATTCATTTTTCTCAGATGCTGTTCATATTATGTTGCATATTAATTGCATATTCTGTTTTTTATTCATAATATACCACTGATAATAACAGAAAATTAAATTTTTAATTCCCAATGATACCTTAATTTAATGTTCCAGTTACTTCTCTTCTTTAACTAATCTTCTGTCCTCTGAACAAATTTGATTAAAATCATTACATTTATTAAGAAGAAATGGGCAAAAATATATCACTTTGGTCCCACAGGGTATTAAAAATTCCTTTCTAAAGCATGTCTTTCGGTGGATGGCAGATTTTAGGCAAGGAAATGGCTGAGTAAAGCTCAGAAATCACTAGGATATTGAAAAGTGGGAGAAATTGCTTTAGTTACTGCTTTCTCATTTCACAGGTAAGCCATTCCTTCTTGCTCTTGTCTCCTGATGCTCTACTAATTATGAATTTGTGAGATGTTTATGATTTGTGAGGGATAGGATGGGGGACACAGGAGTGATTTCAGACCTGTATCTTTTCTGTTTGCTGGGGAACCTTGCAGTAAGTGCTGAGGAAAACTCACCTGAGCTCTGTTCCCTTCTGGGCTGGGCAGAGTCAGGGACAGGAGCTTTAGGGTGGGACATTGCAGCTGTTGGACT
This sequence comes from Parus major, assembly GCF_001522545.3. NCBI lineage: Eukaryota > Metazoa > Chordata > Aves > Passeriformes > Paridae > Parus > Parus major. The sequence continues at coordinate 19,747,287 of NC_031778.1, read as the reverse complement.
TTTGTGTTTGTATCACACAAAAATCTGCGGTTCGTGTTTACATTTAGATGTCTTGTAATTTGTAACTTCATGCTAATTTTGTTACTTTGGTTTGGATTAAAGTGTTAGTGGTTTAACCTTCTTAGTTTTCTATTGAATTATGTGATTATCGTGGCCCATTTGATGTTATGCATATCTGTGTAATTGGGATGTTGTAATCTTCTTTCTTGGTCTCTGATACTGAGTTAATAATAACACCTTAGGAAGTCTGATACAATATTGTTAACTGGCTAGGTAGGGAGGAGTTCACTTATCAGTGAACAGAATTTAAGCATACAGGTCCTTTTCCAAGCCAGCATTATAAAGAAGTGCTTTTGAAATACTTGCATTTATTTTTGTGGTTGTCCTTCTCAGTTCTCACTGTATGGCTGATTAACTGCATTCAAAACATGATTTGCTGCCTGTATAGTGACAGAACTTTTTTGAAAATGTGAGTTAATGAAATTTAATGCTGTCTGTGCTGGCTTTTTTAGGTCCTTTGAGCACCCATTAAGTAGGTTAGCTGCTCACTTGTAAAGCTCTTTCAGCTGTGAATTAGAAAGCATCTGCCTTTACTGTATGCACTGTCGTCTCATAGTCATTCTAATTTTCTCATATTCATTTCAAATTTAATCTCCTTCTGCTCCCTGGGCCTTAATTCTGCAAGTTTATGATATTAATTTAGTGATGGCACAACATGATACACCTTCCACTAGCCCAGGTTGCTCCAAGCCCTGTCAAAGCTGGCCATGGACACTGCTGGGGATGGGGCAGCCACAGCTGCTCTGGGCACCCTGTGCCAGGGCCCCCTCACCCTCACAGAACAGAATTTTTTCCTGAAGTCTAATCTAAATCTACTCACTTTCAGTTTGAGGAAGAAATATTGCAAGCTGATAACATTTCTGGGTACTTCATTGTTTTCCATATCAGACAATGAATTGATTGCAATGTTCCTTAATAATTACAGATGTTTAAGTCTACTTACATACATTCTGAAAAACACTCCTTGACACTCTGTGCTTTCATTATTGAAGTTTAGACGTTTTTAGGTAGTGGGAAAATCAAGGGTAATTGGCTTAGTCCAGTGTAGGCCCCTATTTTTACAAGGTGTTTCACAAACAGAAGAGAAATTCCATCATCCATGGAGCTGATTTTGTAAGTACACCAGGCAGGCAAAGGGTCTGAACAGGAGCACAGAGGATACAGACCCACCTATGTTTTTCTGGCAGGCCCTTGCAGATCTCCAGAATCTGAATGTCTGAGTGGGAATCCATTGGGCAGTGGTGTTGGGTGTGAGTTGGTGAGGCTGGTATTGCATTATGTTAACATCAGGAGGCTTTTATTGAGAGCCTGATCTCTACTGTGCTTTATTGCCAAGAATCATTCCATAAAAAGATACTTGTCCAAAATGACTTGCATATTAGATTTGATAAGCTGTAGCAGGCTGATGGAACAGAAAATGGTATTGTGAAGTGTGTGGTAGTGTAATGCAGTATAAACTAAATAAATTTATTTGAGGTTGCATAATAGATTTTAGGACTAGCTCAACACCTGTGCCTGGCTTTTGTCCAAAGTGGTTTGTTTTGTAGTTCTTGACTGATGATTTTGAACAATTTTTATTTGAGTTACAGGTAATTGATGAGTTTATAGTGGAATCTGCACCTTTGTGGTTACAGTTGGTCAGTGTTAATGTGGTTTTGCAGGATAAATGTTGATAAGTGAAAAACATTGTTTTCTATTATGATGAATAGTGGAATTTTAGGTCCCATTTTCATGTGTAGAATGATCCTATATACTCTTATGAAGGAGACTGCACACACCCAGTACTCTGGAAAATGAGAACTTTGGTGTATAAATACCAGGCAGGAAAGAATTAGCTTTTTGGTGGTCTTTGTTTATAAGTGCACATGTACTGAAAGATACTGAGTGATTGTCTTTTGGATAGAGTTAGAAGAAATATCTAGATAAAGCTTTTATATTGTAGAACAGATGGATCAGGTTAGTTTTTTTAGCTGGTTAATATGACACATTAATGTCATGAATTATGGTAGTTAATGACCTGGAGATTTTTCAGGGGCTTGCATTCTGTCTTTTTCAGAACATTTGAAGGGAGAGCCAGAGGCTTTATAATTAAAAGAGGTGAACAAAAGGAAGGATCGTGTAGTTACATATATGAATAACATTTCAGCCACACTGCCTTGCAGAAGGATTCCATTATGCTGCTGTGAATTGGGGACTGGGGTGTGGAGGTGTATGGCAATCTCACCATACTCACTCCACTGGTCTCTTACCTGCTCAGGTGTGACAAATCATCCTGTGCACTTGTCAGCGCTGACAGCTGAGACTTTGCTCAGATGCCTTGACAGTGCTTGTATTAAGCACCCAGAGCCATACACTCCATTAAGTTTTTGTGAAATAAATTGTCTGCACTTGCTGTCTGGCTGATCCTGGCAGCGTTTGGGAGCTGGAATCCTCTCCAGTGAGCCCCTTCAGCCACCTGATAAGTTGGGTTGGGGTGGTTTTAGTGGAGTCTTCAGGGCACAGAAGACATAGAAAGACAAGATGGAATGTTTTAAACTGTGGTCAAAGTGTCATGTGGAAGAAAACCAAATTCTCTGAACTGAATATAGACAAAAAGGTGCCTTTTTTTTTTTTTTTTTTTGATACACAATCCATGTGGAATGTGCTCTGTGGAGATGTGGTGTGTGTATCACTCCAGTCTCCTGATGGTGTTGCTCTGTGTACCACCTACATCACACCAGCTAAGTTTGAAAACACAGTGAATTCTTGAGTTGGGATTTTAATTTTTTTTTTATTGAAGAGAAGTACTGACAGAGTCGAATTATATCTGTAATTTCAAATGTAGCCATTTACAGCCAAGTGATAAATAGAATTGGAGGTTGATTATTGAACTCTTCATTAAATACATGGAAGAAATTGCAGAATGAGGTTCCCTTCCTTGGTATCTTTACTGTGTCAGGGTGCTGAGTGTTGTGGTTGAGCCCCTGCCTGTAGTGGATGCTGAGCATCACAGATTCTCCAGGAATGCAGTGGAATTACCTTGGCCTCTGGGTCCGTGGGTTAGTTATCAGGGTCTCTCAGTAAAACTCTTGGAGACTTTTTCATTTCTGCTGACTTCCCAAAGGAGAAACATGAATAACACCTACTGTCTGGAATTGTAGAACATCAAATTTTCTGTGATTTTTAGGAAAATGTTATTAAAGCCTGGATTTAAAGGCATTTTCTGCATGTATATATACACTTGTGTAAGCACACCAGTTAAATATACTGGAGAGTTTACTCAGTATTATGCTAAAATCAATATACCTCTGAAATCTGGATTTGGTTTTAAAACAACTTCCCCATGCAGTGTAAATCACAAAAAACAGAAATAAGGATTTGGAAACTTTTAAATTTCAATTTGATATCTTTGAGTTGTGCATATGACTTAAATCAGTACTTCTTATTCGCTGCATCACATCTGGGCTATTCTACTTGGGTACTGCAAGAATTTGAAATTAGAATATGGTGCATGTTGGCAGAAAAGCAGGAACACAGAGGTGAAACAAAAGTTGGAAATTCTGAGTTCTTTCAATTTCCTTATAAATCTATCTGGTGTTGCTGCATTCGTTCTTACATAATTAAATAGCTTTTAGTAAAATTATATATATTCACGTAGGATGTGATTTAGATTAGTGTTTGATACTCTCGTCAGCTGTGGTTCACACAAATCAGCCTTGAGGATGTGAAGAAAGTCAGTGTTTCACTTCTCACCAGGAAAAAATTGTTTTCACAGCTTTGTTAACATAACTATAGAGTTTTGTGCACCCTCTGCTAAATTTTGTCATGAAACTTCTCACCATAGGAGAATATACAACTTTTTAACACCTGATTTAACACTTTTCCCCCCTATGCTTCAGAGGTTGAAAAATGGAACTTGGCAGACTTACAGTATAATATGTGGTTTAGAACATGCATCTCAAGCCATGTGTGTGTGTTTGTCTGTTGGCAATGTTGGGAGTGATGGAAACAATTTATTTTTGTGTGGAAAAACCACATACTGGATGTTAAAAGAGTGAGTCTTGGGGAAGTCTGAAAGAATAGGGAGCCACAGGCGAATAACTGGTTTAACACAAGGAAATGTGCACTGAAAAGGAGGGATTTAGCAATTGGAGATGGGATTATCACATGATGAGTTGCAGCTGGTTCTGGAGAAGGACTGACACTGAAGCTAAGCCTGATTCTTCAGAGCCTGCCAGAGGGCAGAGGAACGGAAGCAAAACTTCTTGGCTGAAGTTCCGGATGAGTTTTGTCGCAGCCCAGGTGCGCGATCCGGATGCTCTGTGTTTGGGGCAGGCTGTGGTTTGTTTGCAGGGTGTGTTTCTGCAGACCCCAGACTGGATTTATTTGGATGTGGCCGCTGTCTGCCGTGAGCAGCGTTACAGAGACGTGAGAGAGGTTCCAGCTGGGCCCGTGTGCTGCCCAGGGCTGTGCTGCTCTGGCAGTGCTGGTGTGAGCGTGGTGTTCCTACCTGAGCCAGCAAAGGCTTTGCTCTGGGTAAATCAGGTGCAATTCACAGCAGACATAATTCACAACAGATGCAGGTCCCAGTTCTGCACTGAAATCCGAGCAGGAGGAAACTCTCCCCAGCCACGGCTGTTTAGCCGGGACACTCACGGGATGGAGAGGGAACAAAGAGGGGCTCTGTGTGGGTCCCTGCTGCCCCTGCATCCCCCTGAGCACTAACTTGTAGCCAATTATCCATTGCATGCTTCATGCCCTTCTCCTTTCGTTTTCTTCTTCAAAACTATCCATTTGGATGAGTGTGGGTGTGCAGATGAGGTTTTGATCTCCTTCACTCTCTGCAGAAGTGACTTTTGATGCCAGATTTTGTAGAACTTGTTTTTGCTCATGCTGAGATACCTGCATGCCAAAATCCTTCTTGAAAGAATAGTTTCTTAACATGCCTAGATAATGGAAATACCTGTAAAAGGTATCAGCCTATATCAGTGTAATTAGAACTTGGATTAAGGGGGGAAAAAATATAAACCACTTTTTAACTTAAATTTCAAACCATTAAATGAAGGACTTGAATTTCTTACTTCTGGAAGGGAAGAAGTTTCAACAGTAGTAAAATACTCTCATCTTGAGGACAGAGATGCTTCATTACAAATTGGGAACCAGTACTTTCTTATTGAGTGTATGATTGGACTGTTTCAAAATAATTATATTTTTGGCTATATTCTTAAATTGCGCTTTTCAAGTTCAGTTTTTTATTCTTCATAGAATTATGTTTCTATTTTTATTTTTGAAAGCAAGAGTCACATCACCTTTTTTTACAGCCTTATGGATTTTGATGATAAATTTTCGTATGAAATTTGTGCTGATTACTAAAAGTCTGTTAATGAGTAAAAATTAGTTCATATTCCTAAATCACTGCTGAATTCCAAGTGGTTTGTGAGTTTTGGTAATGAAGGCTGGGTGCCACTTTGTGATCAGAGTTCAGGTGCTCAAAGCAAGGAAACCAGTGCATGGGACTAAGTGCTGCCTGCCTCACATGCATCCTCAGAAAATACCTACCATATCCCAAAGAAATCCTGAGATTGCTTTTAGTTTTGGTGTTTAAGAATGAGATACAGCTTTTTGTCCTCTTATTTATTTTTTAATCTTCCAGATTCATATTTTAAACCTAGCAAGCCTGAATCGGAATTATGAAAATACGATATAAAATCATATAATTCCATATATTGGAGTCCAAAGAAAAGTGGCCTATTATTGTGACAAAGCTGCTGAAATACTGAAGAGTTGATGGCTCATTCCTTTTGGCATACCTTGCATTAAAAAAAATGAGAAAAAAAGAAGACAATTGGTTTAACTGGGACACTTGACAGACAAGGTTTAAATTAGAGACGTCTGATTCTTTTGTCAGTCTCTGTAACTTTGTAGTCTCATAAATTAACTGTTCTTAGGTACTAATGACTTAGGAAGGGCAGATGTTGTATCCAGCTGTTAAATGTTTTTTTAATGCTTCCTTTTTTATAGAGACAGTTAATTCCAGGGTAAAGCCTAAAACCATTTCAGGAAAGAGATTTCTGAAGTAGTCCTCAGATGGCTAACAACAGCAACAGTAGTATGTAAAAGCAGTATTAACATCTGATGTTAACACTGATTTTGAGCTATCCCTCTCTCCAGAGTTGACAGGACCTCTGTGTTTGTGTGGGGAAGGAGGAAAGTTGGGGCTGGGGACACCCAGAGCTTTGCTGATGCTCTCCAGCAGGAGAATTGAGCTTTGTGTTGTCTGTTCCAGAAACTCGAGTTCTCGTTGGGTCCTGTGTGTGGTTTTGGGCACCACAAAGTAAGAGATACAGAGCTATCAGAGAATGTCCTGAGGAGGCTGTGAAGGGTCTGGAGGAGGAGCTGTACCAGGGGTGGCTGAAATGACTCGGTTTGTTCATCCTGGACACCGAGGTCAGACCCCTTCAGGGTCTGGAGTTTCCTCATGAGGGGAAGAGGAGGGACAGGCACTGATCCCTTTGCCCTGGTGATTGGTGACAGGACCTGAGGGAATGGCATGGAGCTGAGCCAGGGAAGGTTTAGGCTGGACATTAGGAAAAGGTTTTTCCTGGGGCAGGCTCCCAGGGAAGTGGTCACAGCCCCAAGCCTGACAGAGTTCAAGAAGCATTAGGATAATCCTCTCAGGCACAGGGTGTTCCTGAGGTGTCCTGTGCAGGACCAGGAGTTGGACTCTGTGATCCTTGTGGGTCCCTTCCAGCTCAGGGAACTCTATGATTCTATAATTAACTAAATGTATCAGCTTGCAAGGTGACTGAAAGCTCTTCCAGTGTCTCACCAGTGTCTCATCCTCACCGTGCTCACGACTCTTAAGCTCTTCCTATTGCTCCTCTTTCCTTCCACGGGTTACAAGTGCTAGGATGGAGCTCTGAGCATCCTGGTCCAGTGGAAAGTCTCCCTACCCATGGCAGGGGCTTGGAATGAGATGAGCTTTAACCCAAACCATTCTGTGATTCTGTGACTGAAAGCATGGAAATGCATTATGTTCAACTACAACAGAGCTATTACTCTAAAAAAGAAAGTTTTTTTCCACTTAGACGTTTTTATTCTTAGGTGTGTTACTAATGGTCCGACAAAGAGAAAAAAAGCCATAAGTCTTTGGTCTTAAGTTTAGCCTGTGACAGATTGCAGGAACAGCAGATTTGAAGTCTTTATTTCAGTACCACATGGTTTTGTAACTAGTTTTCAGTACTCTGTACAAACTTTGTCACTAATGAAAACAAAGGTATGTTTTTACACTGCTTTCATCTCATACTGGCTTCTTCCCATGCTAGTGTCACATCATCCACTTGACATATTTTCATAATACTCATAGCATTTTTTAGTCTTTCTTTTTTTTTTTTTTATATTCCTCCTAATTGTGTCAGAAAGCAATCATAAAAATGATTTATTTTTACTCCATATGGAAGTTTGTGGGCATTCAGAAAGATTATATGAGGGTTTTAGTGCTGACTTCATTAGCTCTGATCCTGTTCTTATTCAAATCCTCGCTGGGAGAATCAGTAACATAACGTCAGAGGATTTTTATTGTGTGCAGAATTACGTAGTTTGTTTTGTAATTATAATGAATACAGAAGTAGGAGAAAAACAACCCTTTTTCATTAATTATTACACAGGAGAACAAAACATTTAATCTTTTAAAAACTTTTAGGTTGTGGGGGAGCGTTGGGAATGATGCCATGTCAAATATTTATCCATCCCTTCCAGACAAAGTGTTGTGTGAGGTAAGAAAGAAAATGCAGTTAGAACAGAAGAAAACATTTCTGGCCACATTACACATTGATCATTCTTACAGGAGGGAAAAAAATGTGCCCTGCATTGCTTAAAGGTGCTGGGAAGTGGGATGGAGCCTAATTCTGTTACGGGAACAAATCATTTTGCCCTTCCTGTAGCAGGTCAGTGTTTTTGCAGCTGCTTTTTGTCCCTGAATATACTGGGCTTATGTGGCTGTCACTGGAAACTTGATGGTTACCAATAATGCAGTTTTGTGTTTGTCTTTCCTGAGAAAATGTGGAGCAGAGCTGAGAAGGGACTTCTGAAGGACCTTCATGGGTGGAAGTGTCCTTTGACAGGAGGTGAAGTGTGGTTTTGCCCTGCTGAATGGAACAAAATGAATCGTTCAGTATTTCAAAATTAAAAAAAAAAGTTTGAGTAAGCAGGATCTTGGTCTTGTGTGTTTACCAGCAGCATGATTTAAATTGTATGGAAAGTGATTTCTGTCATTGAGTTCTACATCTCTTCTGATGTCACATGTTCCTGGTAGTCTGAAGAGAGGAGTTTGAGGTGTTCAGCAGGAGTGATGAACTTCCTTGAGCTGTGCAAGTGGTTTTTGGGCTTTTGTGCTTGTATTGCAGAGCTGGTGTGAAGGCTGCTGTGTTGTCAGGTCAGAGTCCCCATGGTCCTCCTGTGCACGGCAGGACAAGTGTCTTGACCTCTTCCTGACCTGGGATTTTAGCCTGCAACTTCCTTCAAAGAGTCAGTGAATGAATACAAATGCAGCTGTGTGAAAACAAGAGTGCAGCATGGTTCTCCCTTACATAGACACTGGGCTGATTAATTCCCTTTGCAGTTTCCTTATGCCACTGACCAAAATAACATTACTCTTATCTGTGTCAGTTGTTTCATCGAGCTTATCTCACATCAGGCAGTTCAGCTCTGCCTAAATGAAGTATTCTTGATGCTTATGGTTACATTCAGAATTACTTTTGCAAATCAGTTACAAACAGTGATCTGTTTACCTAGGGGTAAGGTGAAAATCTCCTGTACTTTACATTTATAAAAGGAAAAGTTGGGTAAAGTGGAGCATGCATTAACAAGTGAATGATACCAAAAGCTGTCAGGCTTCTGAGCTGTGTATGTCCCTGTTATCAACTACAGTAAAAGATTTGTGGTTCTTAAAAGAGGGTGTTTAATTCACCAGGTAAGTCAGGTTCACTGCTAATTTATACTGAGGGTCTGCTCGAGACCACCCACCTGGGAATGCTGAGTGGATTGAGACCTTCCACAGACAGAGGAGCAGCCTCACATACACAAACCCTGGTCCTCATGGAATCCTGGGCTGGTGGGATATATCCCTGTCCTGTTGGAACTTTGAGCTCTACAGACCCTTCCAACCCAACCAACTGTGAAGTTGTGCTGTGGCACACTTTCATTTGGAGGAGAAGGCTTCTGAAATGGTGTTAATACTAAATGTTACTGTGTGAATTATTTGCTTTGTGAATTGTTTTCCCCCCAGTGGCATTAATCCAGTTTTAAGCACATGAAACTTCTGTGAAATTGCAGCAGTTTTATTTAGTTTGCCTCGTATCAGGAGGAAAGCAGGAGGCTGTGGATGCTCTCTGGTCACGATATTAACTTGTATTTAGCTGCCATGAGGAAAGCTCTTAAGCAGTGTTTAATTATGAGCACAATAATCCTTGTGGTTGTCAGTGAAACTAAATACAAGTTATCCACCTGCTTAATGTCTAGTGTATGTGGAGTGATGTTTGTAAAGGGTTGTGTAATACCCAGGTCCATGCAGTTTTGGAAGACCATATTCTTTGTCACCAGGACCACCCTTCTCTTCTGACAAGGAGAGTGAATTGTGTCCTGTTCCAGGAACAGAAATGGTTGTGGTGTGTGGTTTGGGCACCTTGTTACTTGCTGTGCTATCGTGTGACTGGCTGCACATGCTTAAGCCAAGTGGCTTAAATACAGCAAGTCAAAAAACAAAACCAAAAAACAGCATTACAAAACAAAAAAAAAAAACCCAAAACCCAGAAAAAATATTTCTGGTAATGTGAACTTCACACCATCTCTGAAAACTTAGGTCTGATCTGGTTGAATGCTGCAGATGTACTGGTATGTACAAAATGTGCTTTATTCAGCTCTTGAATAATTAAGAACTTGCTGTAGGATGAGTTAAATGTTTTAAATTGCTCTATGTCAAGGGGAATTGAAAGAACTGACCTATATGAAAGGAATTTGTGCAAAAGCCAAAAGTTTGACAGAAATCTCTCTATAAACACCCTCAAAATCTGCAAGTGTTCTCTGAATTGTCCAGTTTCCTTAAGAACACTGCTGAGTATTCATTGTGAAGATGTAACAAAATGACTTTACCTGTTCATGAGTATAAATTTTAGAGTAATAACATTAAAAACAAAAGAACAAACCCCATCCTCAGAAGAAACCTGCCAAAAATCCCCTGTTAATCTTTGATTTGAACACAGTATTTCAGACAAACAGCTGATTACTTGGCCATTCTTAGTTACTGTATTTGTCCATCATAGAGGTTTATGCCAACATTTCCATTCCATGCAGCTTGCAAAAAAAGCTCTGGCTGTGAAGAAAAATATTTTTATGAAAAAAAATACGTAAATCCAACCAATTCTGAGAAGGCTCAAAGGGTATAACTGCTTGTTCCTCAAGAAATGACCAGAAACTTTGACCTTTTGGTGTAACATTGCTTCCACATAAAAACAATGTACCTTGACAGTGCCTGATTAAGTCTGTTTACACCATAAAGGAACTTTTAATTCTCTGGTGGTGATGGTATTAAAGTCCCTGGGCTTCTCTCTGCTGCTCTGCAGTTCTTTGGAGGAGCACTATTTCAATTTAAAGGCATCATACTCATTTTACTGAGGAGTTGCATCAAAAATACAAGAAGGAAAGCACTACCCTGCTGATGGAGGGCTTTATTGAAAGGCACCAAATGAAATTTATATTGGAGGAACTGTCAGTGAGAAGGGTAATTAATCAAGATCCTTGCACACCCTGTTTTTTTTTTGTCTGTATTAGAATCCTATGAACATGACAATACCTGTATTCTTCTGATTAATGACCAATCTGTGCAATTGATCCAGCAGATTCAATTACTGTTTATGATTGGCTTTCTGTCTATTAAAATGCTGCTACTCATGTTCTATTCAAAGGCCTAAATATTTCAGAACTTGTAAAATTTTAAGGGCTTTGGAGAAGTGGTTTTGTATGTCTGAGTGACCACAGAACAATTAAAAAAAAAAGAGGAAAAAAGCCAAGGTTTAAAAAAGAAAACCCCATAAGACATACATATGTGTATATGTTTCACATAAGCATATAGTAGATAGATATTGATAAATATACTATAAATACTTACAGATTTTTATATGCATAAAAATTGTACACAGTCTCTTTACAGCAGATGGGCATTATTGTGTGCACCACAATATATAAAGGTTATATCTGACTCTCTTATTTATTTTATTCTTGATGTGAATTTGACACTTGAGCATCATAAAACACTTAGATACTTTGCAGGATACATTTACAGATTGTACAGTTTGCCTCAACACTATCTTCCTTTCTGAAATACAAATTTCTCAAGGTTTTCATTTAAGTTTCTGACTCATTCAGTGTTGGTCAATAAATGACATAAGTTGTGTGTCAAAAGAAAAGACTCTCACCAACACTGGAGTGTTTAAGCTGATGGGACTGGCAGGGATGGTAATGGCAGTGGGAGTGACAGGCACTATTCTCTGCTGACCCCTCACTGTGGTTTCTGTAAAACACTGGACATGCTGTATATGACTTTTTTCTCCCATAAATTTATTTTTTAGCATCTATGAAGCTATGTAGTCATCCTCCCAAAGCAGTGTGAATGTCAGTCCACTGCTAGGCTGTCACTCAAAATCAAAGATCATGGAAAAATCAATTATTAAAACTATGAGGGTGCAGATGTGCAGGCAGGTGAATGGTGCAGGGGCAGCTGATTGTTCCTGCTCTCTGGAGCTCCTTATCCAACATCTGGGTGTTGTGTTCTGATCTGGGCTGCAGCAAGCTCATGGAAACTGTGCTGCTGACTCAGTGGAATAAAGGCAGTGAATATAGCCCCATGTAGGAAATCTTTTTCTTTTACTGCTGTTAATATTTGAGTGAGCTTCTAACATTCCTGATTCTCAGCAGAGTATTAGGCCAAAAGGTTGGTTTCTACTCCCATAAACCACTCAGAATATACACCTTTTTTAAAAAATTTGAGGTCTCCACATCGCCTTTCATCTCATAGGAAACAAATGGAATGTAATCCATTGCTGCCTACAACTTTTTTTTGCCAGTTTCCTGTTTAAATTACTTTTTCTGTTTTAATTTTCACATTAGCCTTCTCTTTGATGTAGTAATTGAGTCATCTTGAGATTAAAAGGGAAAAAAAAATCATTGAGAAATGTGTTTCAGAGATTTAAAAAGAGGTAATTTGTAAAATTGCATTATTTAATAAAACTCTGGATGATTTCTGGTCGGGTTTTGGCTCTTTAACATAGTACTATTCATAAAGATAGCTGTCAAAGAGGTGACAATGCCTGGAAGATTTTATAGGGTAAGGGGTCAACACTCTGGCCTGTCCTTAGAGAAGGACAGATGTGTTGTAGCTTCAGTACTGATCATACTGGAGTTCAGTAACTCATCTCCTTGGGTGCAGTTCTTGCTCGTTAATGACCTGCAGTCAGCCTGAACATAACTCCTTAGTGCCTGATTAGTACAACATTTAAACTTCAGAGAATGTGGCATTAAGCATCTTCTGCAGAGGGGCACAGGTGGGCCATACATTTTTGGATGAGGATGAATATTTTAAAACAGGTAAGGGGATGCTCTTGGTGAGCATCATCACCTGTGCTTGTATAAAGTGTGATCAGTCCAGGGTAGGCAGCACAGGAGAGGACCAAAACTGTTTATACCCCAGGTAATTAGGAAGTCATTTGTTTAATTTAGATTTAGTAATAAAATCATTGTAAGGTGCCAAAAGCCACCAGTGACTGGTTGGGTTATTTTCTAATTCTCATTTTCTATTACAAAATAACCCAATATCAGACTTTATGTCAGTGTGCTTATGCTCCTTGGTTTGTTTGTAGGTGTGACATATAAATATATCAACCCCCTGCAAGAGTCTTGTGGGGGAGGTTGGATTGGATGATGTCCAGAGATCACTTCCAACCTTAATGATTCTGTGATTCATATCTATAAAACAAAAACTGCATGCAGGAAGGCCAAAGTGGTTTTGGTGGTTTTTGTTTTGTTGGTTTTTTTTGTTTGTTTGTGGTTTGTTTGGCTTTGCTTTTTTAATAATTAGGTGAAAGAAATTATTTTTCTCTAGAGCTGCCTGTATAATAACCCTTGTGGTTAAATAAAGTGTAATTTGTCTATGGATCTGCAGATAGCAGTAATTGTTGTAACTGTTAGCCTAAGGAAGATGCATTTAGCCTTACGAGTGTGTTATTAATAGGGAAACACTATTTAGGGTTGTTGGGAAAATCAATATTGAAATACAGTTGCCCTGGACATTAATAGCATTAGAACAAAGTAATGCTTTCTGGTTGGTAGTGGAAGATGATCCATGACAAAGGAAAACTCCTGACTTGCACAGAAGAGAGTGCTGTAGGGTACAGTGTGCCTCTGCTCAAAGGCTGGGCAGTGGGAATGAAAAAAAAACCCTGTGAATAATTGACTCCAGTATCCAGGGATCCAGGAATATGGAAAGGGACAATGCAAAAGACATGTTGCAGTGACACTGACACTGATTTTCATAAATCTCCAGTTGTAGGTTGATGAAATGTTTTATTTTGCACGCTGGGAGTGCTGCTCTGTGTGCTGTGGCAGCACTGGATGTTTCCTGTGCTTGGTGGTAAGGGAATGCTGACAGCTTGGATTCAGCAAGGGAAGTGTTGGGTACCACACAAGGGACAATGTTGATTCTGGTGCTGCTTTAGAGTTTGAGTCGCATCAATTTACAGCCTCATTGGGCTGAATCTTCCTGGTGTGTTAGACTAATGCAACTTGTAGCTGCCTGATGGATAGATGAAAACCAAAAATACTTCCCAAGTCTCCATTCTGCCACTTGAAAGCTTAAGATGTAAAAAATTATGTCTGATTTGTCCAACTTGTGCCATTGTGGGGCATTCAATTACAGATCTAGGAGGCTGGCTCAGCATTTTTCATTTTCTGAACTTCCATCCAATTATTTGTTCAGGGACAGATTCAAAATGTGGTATTCTGGAAATTGGGTGTCCTGTCTCTCTTAAGCTCTGGTGAACTGCTGCTAAGAAGCCTCAAGGGGAATAAAGAAATAATGGAGCTGAATCAGATCACCCAGGCTGTGTCACCTGCTGCCACCTGCTCACAGGATGAGAACTTTGGGTTGTGCCTGCTGATTTAATGATGATCATTTTCTATGTGGTCATCAAAACAACTGATAAGTTTTGTGTTACATGTGTGCCACGTTTTCTGCATGTATTAAAGTTACTTGAATTTGTAGTGTTTTGTTGGAAATTTCAACAACACAGTGCTGGGTTCTAGCTTGGCAGTGCTTCAGTGGCTGCTTGGCTTTATCTGCTTCTTGCCCAGAGTTGTGAAATCCAGATGTGCTTGGTTGGGCAGTGGGGGACAGGACCAGCACTGAAAGGAAATGGAGCCATTGGGGTCAGCAGGACTGAGTGCCAGTACAGTGCTTCTCAAGTCTAAATAGGTTAAAACTGTTGGTAGGTTTAACATTATGGCTTCCTTGAACCACACATGTTACTTCTAAAGGTTTAAGATCCTCTTTTTATGTAATAGGGTGTAAATACCCTCCTTTTCTTCCTGCTGGTGCTGCTGAAACTGTAACTTTGTGCTAGGATCCATAATAATTAACCTGGTGCTATTTGTACACAGGGAAGGAAACAGTTGACACTGCCAGGTTTGCTTTGCCCACCCAGGAAAACCAAACAAAATCTTTGGAGAGAAAACCAGTCAGTCACTGATAGGAGCCAATGTCTGAGGATTTACCCAAATTTAAAACAAAGCCCCTGCTGCTGTGCTGAGGGGAGCTCCCTCCAGGCAGAGGGTGAGGAGAGACAGTGTCAGAGCACTTGCTCAGCATCTGGCAGGCAGATGTGTGACCCCAGTGGGAAAAGCTGTGACTGCTCTTTGAGGGCACAGCAGGAGACACTTTTCCTTTTTGCTACATAGAACTGAGTCTTGGTTTGTATTTTAATCAGCTCAGTATCCTCTGAAATATTTAGGAAGTGCATTGCTTGGCAATACTGCTCAGTCTGCAGTTCAGTGTCCCATCTGTATGTATCTCTGTTTTGCAGAGAGGGCATGCAATTAGAAAGCCTGCTGGAGGCTGGGAATTCCCAAACCTTGGACTAGTCACCACTCCTGGGGATGAGACTTGTGTTCTACAGGGGCAGGGACAGCAGCTCAGGGTTCTGTGCTGTACCTGGAGAGTTTTTTGGGAGGTGTACAAGTCCCCAGCACAGCTTCCTGTCCATGCACAGGGTGGTGCATGGGGCTGCCACGCTGTGCTTGGCCATGTTCAGGTCCTGGAGGGCCTTTCCAGAATCCCATTTTTCTCTCACACTGGTAAATAGTGGTTTGTGTGGTGTCACCAGATGCGTGAGGAACCTCACAGGGTTTGGTGGTGAGGGATGGGAGCCTCTCTAGGTACTCTAATGAAGGCATATTGTTTTCTAGCTAAAACTTGGTTATTTTTTCCTTAAATAATCTCTGGTATTAAGTAATATGGGTGTAAGATGGTATAGATAGATGTACCCTGTATCTCATGAAATCTGTCTCTAATCTTGTTTAAAACCATATGCTTGGCAGCTTAAGAGCCCTAAGTAGAGGATGCAAATGTGAAACATCAGGGATGTTTATGTGGAGTGCTAAGGCATGATTCATACTGAAATAATTTTATGTTGTGTATTCCTAGCTAAATATTAGCAGAATTCATATGACTACCAGAACTTGATAATGTGTGAAAACTGTGACAAAACCACTTGAGATGCACTTTAGTTACATCTCAAGAAAAAGGTTAGAGAACACTCATACATCACTGTAAGAAATAAAATACATAATTCAGTAAATGTATTTTAAGTATGTAAAAAAGAATAAGCAAAAACAAATAAATAAAACCCATTAGAAGTAGTTGAAAAAATGTTTTGTAGATGTTTGTTGTGTGAATGTTTTTTGTTTACTTCCTCATTTTGTCCCTTCATTTTGCCCTTTCAGAAGCTTTCTTCTAGAATGGTCTAGGAAGCTTTCTTGTAAGGCTTTTCTTTTTTTACCTTTAAAGCCAAGCACTTGCCATTCTTCCTCTTAAGCAGAGTTTTGTTTGGTTGCAATGTAACTTGCAGCAGCGTTGGAGCATAATTGATGGCAGGGAAAACAAGTACGAAGCAGTTACCAGGGAAGCCATCTATGGCAAGCAGGTCTCTTGCAAAATTAATGGGCTTTACTTCAGTCATGGCTTAATTAATGTGCAGGTTACTTGTTATACTACTATCAAAACAAGTGGGCATTGTGCAGTCACCAGTTACTCAGTTTTTCTCTTTTTTTTAAAAATTGATTGTGTATTCCTTCTTAATCCACATTGCCCTGTATTCCTTTAAAAGTACAGTACATACATGATCCATATATGTATAAATGTAAATACATACTAGTTAACAGAAGCCAAATTTATCTGTTAACCTTGCTTGGAGTGACACTTGGGAATACTTTATAGGGGGTGTACAAAGCAAGCCTGGCACTGCTTCCCTTGGTGTGAGGATTTGGCTGCACTTGGAGCTGTTTTATGTCACTTGAAAATGATATGGGCTAATTATTTCTGTGGGTTGTTTCCCAAATTGTAAATATTTTCAGTACAGTTCCCAAATAGCAACAAACTTGGTAATTTCAAAAGAAAAAAGTGGAGAGTGACAATTTTGTTTCTGAGAGAGGAGAAGTCATGTAGGACAATATGTGGTATGTGAAACAACTGTGTAATTACAGAAGTGGAAAGACAAAAATTATTTGAAATAAATTTATTTGTATTTATCTGATATCTGAAATTCAGAAGCTAATGAGCAGATTCTCCTACTTTGTAAAAGGAAGAGTGACTCACATCAGCTGTCTCTATCCCCTGTGTTATTTTTCCCAGTGTTGCCATTCCTGCTAATTTTTTATGTCAGTGCTTTCCCAGCTCCCTTAAATCTCATGTTTTTTACTTGCTTGCTTGAAGCCAAGAGGTAGACTAATATCCTTCTCCCAGAGGTTTACTTCTGGCTGCTTCTGCTGGAGGGTAGAGGTTAGAGATGGAGCCTGCTTAATGTATTTGTAGTTTTTCTTTGAGATGATTAGTGCTTGAGTTGACTGAAAGTATGAATTCCAAACTTCCTTTAAAATAAAGCCAGGGGTAAATGGTAGTTGATGACTTGAGGTTGTTTTTGTTCTGTAGCTGGTGGAAGCCTGATGGACTTGATGTTTATGACATGAATTTCCACTTTCTTTTATGTGTAACCGTTCTATTCAAGCAGTGGATTATGAAAACATACATTTTAAAAAGAAGTGAAATGGTTTTAAATGGCTCCTAAAGTATTTATTTTTTAAAGACAAACTATCTTTATATGTTTATAAAGTCTTTTGCAAGCAGAGAGGGATGCATGATTCTTTGGGCTTTTTCTCTGCAAAAGAGCTAAGCAAGCTTTTATTCAAATGCCAAGATTGCTGTTGAAATTTAAAATGTATATTTATTTAAAGATAAAATCAGAAGTAACATTGACATGCTACCTAAATTTTGTAGGACTGTTTGCCCCTCTTAAAAGTGTGCTTTTAAACACATAAATAGGAGAAGAAAGCGGTAAAGGGAATGGGGAATATAAACATGCAGGCTTTCTTATTAGCTAAAGTGGAAAAATAGAAGTCTCAATTTTTGTCCTTTTTCTTCAGATTTTTGTTTTCCTCCTAAAACCAGAATTTCTATACAAGAGTCCACACTGGGTCCATACAGACTCCAACTGTCTGAGCAGCTGACAGACAGCAGCCTGGGACATTAGCAATGAAGCAAACAAGTCCTTTCCTATATCATACACTGCTGTGATCTCTATCTTAAGGAAAAAAAAATCTCATTATTTAAGCATTCCTGTGATAATCTGTAATGTAATAAATGCACAGGTTCAGCTGGTTTGTGCTTTGTGGTTGTTGTGGGTTTTTTTCTGTAAAGTACTTCCCAGTTTATTTAACTCAGCAGGAGTTTTTCAGAGCAGTGTAAGCAGAAGCAGAACTTTAGGGGCTTTACAAGTGCACACAGTATTTGCTTTACAGATGGACAAAGAAGAATTTTCTACATTGAGGAATGAATCTCAAATTTCCTGAGTTAGCTGTAAAGATGTATATAGCGTGACTCGGACTGAAGATGTTCTAACAAGTTGGACTGACTGGTGTGAATGTTTTTTGTGGTGGTTCCACTAAATTCAGCATCTTTGCATTATTTATAGCCATCTTCTTGATGTGTTGAAGGCTCAGGCTCAATTAGATTACCTTTTAGCAGGAGCAGCTCTCAGAACAGTGCAAACAGGCATGTGTCTGGCTGCTGCAGAATAAATAAGAAAATAAATAAAGCCAGAGGTGTCTCCCTGCAGGGCTCTTTAACTGCTTTATCTATGGACTAAAAAGGACACATAATGAAAATATTTCAGGACAAAATATGTGACCTTTGCCCCTACAGTGAGAAAAAGGGGTGATAAGGAATGGAGTTATTCATGTATTTACAATGGATTACAAAAGAGCCCAAAACCAAAACGAGTCCAAGAAACCGATGAGTTAAAAATCCTCTGAGCTGCTGAACTTCCAAAAATCTTCATTTCCATTTTGTAGCATAGAGTTATTTATTAACTTAACTGGGGGGAGATGTGGAAGTGATATTTGAAAGAAGGTATTTAAAAAGCCCAGCCATGAATGATGGAAAGCACAACATACTGTGCTGCTGTGTCCACAGGAAGTCCTTCAGTCCTATTTCAATCTCTTTCCAGCAGCAGCAGCACTGGGAGAACAGCATTCCTCTTCTACATGATCTGGTTTGGAGAAAAATTTTGCTCTCAAATGAGTCATTTCACTGTGGAAATACAGGATGAGTGAGGGATATTGCACTGACTCCCTCTTGATTGTGGGCAGAGAAAGGAAAGGAGAAGCATCCCTGATGCTTTTAGAGAACTGTAAGCTGTAAAGAAGAGTGTGCAGCCCCAGAATTTTCCTGTGTGCTCAGTAATCTGGATGAGATTGAGGGGCAAAACAGTCTTTGAGCTTTTCTGCTTTTTATAGCAGGGGTGAAAGTAAGAAGATGACCAGGATCTTCTGGAGGTCAGCAGGGATGTAGGATCAAGGAGAGAGAGCTCAAGAATTCATTCACCCTTGCTAAATAAACCCTTATCAGTAATGCAAAATGAGAATGGTGGTTAAGAGATGTGAATGGATGGTGACAATGTTGGTATGGAGGAGAAATGCTGAGGAGTAAGCTTGTAAGCTTTTTATTGTGTTCCCACCAAAAACCTGCCCGTGGGTGTAGGAGTGCCTGTGTCATCCATTCCTGAGAGCCAGCACCTCAAGGGTGATGTGAAAACTGAGTTCCACAGCCAGAGGTGAAAATTGCTGTGGGAAAACTGTGGAAACTTAGTGGAAATGTGTGGGTCAATATAGTCCTAATTTTTTAATTATTATATTTTTCTGTTGAATTTGACTTTTCTTAACTGCTCAAGAAAATTGTTTACTAAGAGTCAGCCTTATTAAAATTGGCACAGTGGAGCAATTTCAGTAGTTGGGAGCTTTTTTGCATGTTGATTAGTGTTTGTTTTTGGGGAAAAATATTAGAAGGATATGGAATTCTGCCTCCACAGAGGTGAAGGGAAGCTGTCCACTCTGAGGATGGTGGCTGACTGGAACATACACATCAGTAACACTTGGACTTACATAATTTGGGTTTTAGCATCTGTCTCTGCCTTAATTGGACAAATTACAACCAGTACAAATTATTATGACAATGACAGTAATTGCAGATTGATAAATTAGAGGAACAAAGATGGTGCAAATAATTTGTTCTCTCCCCTAAATCATCTTGGTCTGCAGTTATATGGAAATGCTGCCATTTCTTCATCCTCTGGAAGTTGTTTTTCACTTTCAAGCAGCTTCTTGATGTTTTTAAATCAGCCTGTTATTATCTTAGCATGACATTTGGCCTGCAGTTCCCAGCTAGGGATGGAAAAGGCTATCATTGGGACTCTCTGCACAAAATAGCTGGGCAGAACATTTCTGTACACAGAGACTGTGATTCTCACCTTTTGAAGAGCAATTTCTTTGATGACTTGGAGAATATTTGACCTTCAAAGTAAAAGCTGCAGGCAGTACATGTGCCTTTGTAATAGTTGTGTAGAGGGTTGAATTTTGTGTGTGTGTCTTCCTTGTTAGTTTTGAGAATAATCTCTTCACTTTTCTGTAAATTGCAGTGATTGTCGTTGAACCGGTTGGTCCCATTCAGGCTTAGAACTGAATTACCAATAGTCAAGAACAGGTAATATTTTAGAAAACATCTTTTCTTGAAAATCTCATGGAATTCTTAAAAGCCTCTTCATCTATATATGAGAAAAATCAGGTTTCTTCTCTTTTCTGTGTAAGTGATTTTCTGGTTTCTAAGTGATTTTACCCTGAGAAAAAAACATCTTGTCTCTCATCTTGAAGCTAAAGGACAAAAGCGTGTGATGTGTGGATGGAAAACCTGTCCCCAAAGTACCTGTACCCCAAACATCTGCAGGTCTTTGCACACTTGCCAACTAGCAAAAAAACGTGTAACCTTTCCTTAATTTGAGGATGACTTGGGAAGCTGCTCAGTAGAGAGGTCAGAGCAGATCTTGAGCTCATACAGAACTGCTCTCATTTATTTTATCTACTATCAGAGGAGCTTCAAGAGTGACTTCAAGGGAATATATATATATGTTTATATTGTTTTAAGTTTAATCTGGAACTTGTGCTTCTAACTTCTTGAGCGAATTTGTAAAAAAAATTGCACTAATTTTTAAAAACTTGAATGTGTTCTGGAATGCTGTAGCTCAAATAAACACTGCCAGCAATTGAAGTTCCCATAGTTAACAAAGGAAGAATTGTTTTCCTGTTGAAAAGATTTTTGCACTAACATTCAAATATATTGCTGAAAGAATAAATATTTAAATTTTGTTCTGTCAACTGCTGAGATTATTGATGTGTTCTCTAATTTTGACCAGAAAATCCAATACATGGGACTGACAGAATTCAGGTGTCGCTTGTGCACCCCAAGGGTTAGGGATCTGATTACATATTGAGGCAATAACTGTTTTCTTACTTGGGACCATATAATTTTCTAAAAAGAGCTATTTCTATTAAATTATGAGAGTATTGATCACAAAAAGTTAGGGCAGAAAGTCCATGCTAAATAGTGATTGGTTGTTGTGAAACACTTGTCTGTATTAATATCTACTGTGTTCAGTTAATATCTTCAATTTAATACTAAGGTTTAAATTTCAAATTTAAGCAAAGTAATAAAGTTCATTTTAGGATTGCCTTTTCTGTCTGAATACTGTCTACTAACAGATAATATAGTTTTGGTTAGTGATTTTTTTCAAAATCAGTGAAGTTTTGCTGGATTTGTATCAGCATAAATAAACATATTTCCCTCTCCATTCGATTAGATTGTTTTTTTTTCTGTTTCGTTCATGAGAATACACTTTTTCACCTTTCCCTTTTTGTTTTCCCAACTTGATATCTGTAGGAGACTGGAGCAAGGGGCTCAAAGCTGCATTTCATTGAGCGTGTGTCTGGCTTGCTGTGACACGTGGATACATCTGTGCTCAAGGAGCTGAATTAGTTATGTGTATTATTTGTATTGGTTTATGGAGCACTGCTGCACTCTGTGGACAAACACAGTGGATAATCTGGTGGCTGTTAATGCACTGTGGGCTTTGATGTGCAGCTCACTTAATGCAGAAAACCCTTCAGCTCTGCTTTTCACTGTGGGAATAAATGGATCGAACTGGTGAACAGGTTAGAGGAGCTGACCTTTGTAGCAGCTGAGAAACAGATTCCTGAAAAGCATTGCTGGTTTTACCCAGTCCCTCCTGAATAATTTCATGAATTATTTTTATTTCCAGTAAATGATGTATAAGCAGAGGACCACAAACACTTGTTAGGAGTGCTGGGATCATTCTCCTCTGCTGACATATGGACTTGATGAGAGCCCAATATTCCACAGTACTGTGTGTGTTCCTTTCTTTGGATCAGGGACTGTAGGGGCAGGTAACCATGCACAGTTGTTTAATGCTGCATAAAAACATGTGCAAATTCTTCCATAGTACAGAAAAATCCACTTTCATGTAGTCTTTTCTCTGAAAATGACACTTTACAGAAGATTAGGAAAGGAATGTGCTGGGGAGATACTCTGTGCTGTAAACTCAGTTTAGAAATCTGAGCAATAGTGTCTTTCACAGGCACTGAGTTAGCAGGTGAATTTGTGGCTGCCATAGTGGAGGAGAAAGAAGATGGGCTTCTGAGAAAAGAGAACTGTTTATTTAGGACTATTTGAGTTGTTTATATAAACACAGAATACCCTGAGTTGGAAGGGACCCACAAGGATCCCAGAGTCCAACCCCACCCCAACAATCCCACCCTGTACCTGAGAGTATTTGCCAAACACTTGTTTAACTCTGTCAGGCCTGGGGCTGTGACCACTCTCCTGGGAGCCTGTCCCAGTGTCCAACCACCCTCTGGGGTAAGAACCTTTTCCTAATACCCACCTAAACCTCCTCTGACTCAGCACCATGCCATTCCCCAGGTTCTGTCACTGGTCCCCAGAGAGCAGGGATCAGTGTCTGCCCCTGTGCTTCCCCTCGTGAGGAAGCTGCAGACTGTGTTTAGTTAGAGAGGACACAATTCACAAGTCAGACAATACAAAAATTTCTTGGAGATTACTTGCTTAGAATAATTTTTAAGGCTTTTGTTTCTGCTGTGTCTTTTTTTTTTCAGGGAAGACATCATTTAATATGTAGAACACTAGGATGGTATTTATAGAACAAAGTCTCTTAACCTGAAGTCTGGTGATATATTGGTATTTAAAGCAGTGATAATGCTGTTAGTGAGGAGCTTTAATTGCATGATTATAGACCAACAAAATTAGGCACAGTGATGTGCAGTCATGATAACCCAGTGATATGCTAAATTTATAGATAAGGCTTCCTTTCTCTGCATCCCCATGCTGTCAATATACTAAAATGTTCCTAAAAGCATGTATTTCATGGAATTTGGTGCTTTCTCCTGCACACTGCCTTCCCAGCCAGTGTGGTGATAAGCTGAATGGATTCCAGCACATTGGTAAGGTTCAGTGTCTCAAAGATGGCAATTTGCTTGATGCCCTTGGAAAAATCCCTCTCCATGTGCAGGTTTCTTACCTTCAGACGTTAATCTTGGAGGATACTGTGTGAAATCCATCAGGAGTCCAAGGTGCACAAAGATTTTTTTATGAAATCTCAGCTCTACCTGCGGAGTTGGCTTCACTCATGAGCTGCACTGGGAACCCCCCCTGCCATCTGTTTTGCAACCAGTTTTGAAAAAAAAACACGACAGCAAAGCACTCAGATTGCCTGTTAATGGAAGACTGAAGTTTATGATGACAGGTCAGCTTGTAAACATGGATTTACTGTTCTCTTTTACTGTGTGTCTATGTTAATCCATAGTTACATGCTATAAACTGAGACCTCCTATGGAATTCTACATGCAAATCAGATGTTATTCTGTGTTACTGTGATAGGGGGTTTTTTGGGATGTGATCTTTGGGATGTGTGGGATGCTGGGAGGTGTAGGTGACAGGAAGAGTTCTGATTGTCACTACACTTTTTCTTCAGCAGTGTTACACAGTCCGTGGCACCGACTGCTCTAGAGCAACATCCTGGTTTTGTGCAAGGACAAGGCAAAATGTGTCTTATTACAGAGAGTGTGCTCAGCAGCACACTTGGGAATGATTAAATGCAGCTCAGAGCAACATCTTTGCTCGTGACACAGCGATTCAGCACTTGATGTTTCTGAGCAAGGAACAGGACTGCAGCCATCCCCTAATTGCTGTCAGCCTGGTGTACAGCCGGTGTTTTCTGCTTGGCTCCTGTGCTTTGTCCATCCTCTGAGCCCTCATGCTCGTAGTTAAACCATGGCAAGTTAACTTGCAGAGGTGTTACACCCTGGAGATAACGGCTGAATAGCATCATTCATTAAAACAAAACAAAACAACCTATATGGTCTCTGCTGCTTTTCATTTTGAAATAGGAAAATGATCTTGGCACAGGGCATTTCCTGGGGATTAATGACTGGCTGGGGTTAATGGCCCTTGGCTGCGCTGTGGGCCATCAACTCCTCCCTGCTGGTCATTAATCTGCAGGAAATGCCCTGTGCCAAGATCATTATTGTTGTATTTGGGTTCTTTGAGAGCTGAATTCGGGAACCCACACTGCTCTAATGTCTCAGAGCCTGCTGGGTGTTCTCACATTTAGGCCCTGCACTTTTTCCCGCGCCCCCCCAAGCTTATCTGAAGTTTCCAAACGTTTCTCTTAATGGAAAGTGTCTGTAACGCTTGAGGTCCTTTAAAAATACTTCAGTGAACAGCAAGCAAGGTAATGGTAAACTTTGTGGTGGAAATAAAAGTTCTGTGTAGTGAAAATGTTTGAAAAGTGCGTACTTGAGGGCAGTCTGTGCCTTTTAGCCCGGTCTGGAGCGACAGGCAGAGCATTGGAGCTGGCATGGGGAGGTGTCTGGGCTTCCTGCTCCAGGGTGGGATTGCAGAACTCAGGGTCTGCACAAGCTGTAGACCTCTTCTTAAAGCAAAGATGGTTCCCATTTTTAAGAGATGTTTTTTCTCTACCAGAAAATCAGGAATAAGAAGAGATCAACTGATCTTCTCCTCTACCACTTGCCAATAGCGTGCACAAAGTGGGTTCTGTTTGTTCTCCCCAAATGATTTCAAGTTCAGAATGCACAACTTTTTTATATAGATTTTATGTAATAAGTTTATTATGTCTTCTTGTACTTCATACTCAAATTGTGTTTGGGTTGAATCTGAAATGATAGAATTAAAAACAAAAAAAAATAAGAAAAAAACCCCTTCAAGTGGGTCAGTCTAGGAAGTGGCAACTCATGACTAACGGCATATTTATTTATTAAAAAAGAAATAAACCACACAATAATATAATAATCCCCACCCACATGCCAGCTACCAGTCTTCTATTGATTAAACTGCTTGATCATATTAGACCATGTGAGAAGTGTAAGGTTATGAAGAAGTGAAGCTTATGCACCAAGTAGTAAATGCAATTTAGAGGGGCTCAGATGGTGAGTGAAGCTGATACTGTGCATTCTTCTGACATTCTTAGATGACTATTTTTATGTCAGTGAATTAATGAATTCACTGAAAAGAGTAAAAAAATCAATGTTATGCCCTGATTTTTTTTTCTTTCCTTCTTAAATGCTTTTTTCCCTTGCTCCTTCTTTTCTCTCTGTGACTCAAACAGGTCTGTGAAGTGTCCTGCTCTTTCCTTCAGAGCCTTTGCAAACAGGCAGCCTGTTGCTGTCCTCCTCCCCATCCTCAGATGTACCATGCTGTGAAGCTGCCTTGGGTCAACAGGAAACCTTCAAAATGTGCATTTCAGATCTTGAAAATGCCACAGTGTGCATGAGATTTGAAGGCAGCTGCAAGTTTAATAGAGCCTGTCACATCTCTGTAGACCTTTTTGATGGATTTAGGAGAATTTCAGCAAGGAGAGGGAGAGATGTTTCATCAGGAGAAAAGGTTCTGGCTCAGGTCTACATCAAGACTTCTACAGATCTTCAGATTAAGTGTGAGATTTGGATTTTTTGGGATGAAAGTATATTCATAACCCAGTTCTTGTGTCTACAAGTCGAGGATTATTTCTCCTGTTGTAGAAGAAACACTCTGAAGTCATTCTCTGTAGTAGTGATTATGAACTGTCAGTCTGAAAGTTTTACCTAGAAAATGTGATATGACAAGAAATAAGGATTACTAATATTTTATAAAGTAAATAATACTATTACAGCAGCATTTTTGTTCCAGATGGAATGGTAATTCCTACTCTGACAATAAGCCTATAACAAGGAGAAGACAGTTTGCCATTACTAGTTTTCTATGAGCTTTTTAAAAATGTATTTTCATGTTCTGTCACTTACCCACTGAATATCAGAGATGATGTAGGTAAGTCAGGAAATTGATATTGTTGTCAATGCATTTGAGAACACTGTGTTAGTGAGAAGAAAAAAAAAATGCAGTGAATAGCAGGGGAGAAATTACAAGCCTGCCTTTGTTTGCCTAATCTAGGAAGATGTAAAGGATTGGGGAAAAAATTTGCTTGTAAAGAAATGTTGCGTAAATTGCAGAGTGTCTTTGTTTTGCTGCTAGTCTGGCAAAGCCATCTTTGATTGCTGTCAGACTATAAACTTTAAGCAGAAAATACCTAGTCTATCCTGCAGCCTTTTGAGTTGGTAGGCATCCATTTACTTTGCAAGCCTTTGCCTACTTTCTCACAAAGACCATGTTTGTTGGTATTTTGCCCTTTGGATGAAAGGATGGGAGAAAAAGGGCTCCTAGAGAAAGGGCAGTAAGTCATGAGAAATGGATTTTGCAGCTTGTTTGTCTGCACCCAGCCTTGATAAGGACTGGTCAGAATGGATCCCTGGTACCAAGAAGCTGAGGGTCCCATTTTGGCTATGTTGGCCCCACGGAGGGATGGATGAGCACCAGTCCTGATGACTTGTGTGTGTGTAAATCATTTCCTAAAGTACACCCAAGGATAAGCCAGGCTTCAGATCTGTGCTGGTTTTGGCTGGGGTAGAGTTAATTTCCTTCACAGTGGATAGTATTGTTGTTGTCATACACACCCAGCTATTTTACCTTGGTAGTGTCAGGATGTGAAATTAAAGGTGTTTTTGTTGGTTTTGTGCTCTTCAGATCACTGGCTTTACATAAGGTTAACCAGCTAACAATTATCTTCTAGTCAGAGACAAAAACAAGGCTGAAGAGTTCAGTGTGATTATTGTCTCAGGTAGGGGTCAGGGCTATCTTTACTGTATGGTTAAAAAAAAAAACAAAACATCAGAAATTGAGTAAATGTTAATTAAAAATGTTGTGGGCTGCAGACAACATTTCCATTAAAATTAAATGGAGAATTCTAAAGCAGATTTGCTGGAGCTAGAGCCAACAGGATCCTGATGAATCTGAGTAGTTAAGATGTTCTGATGTACACAGCAGAGCTCCAGTGTTCGATTGTTATATACCATACTCGTTTGACCTACTGTGGCTTTGTGTCTGTTTCCAGAAATCATCCCAGTTTTATCTTTCTGTAAAAGATAATGTTTTAAAACATAAAAATGTTTTTCTAACTGCCCTAATATTTACAGAGCAACATTTAGAACGTGGCAAAAAATGTGGAAGCAGAATGATGCCCATATTTTATCTACTGCATGTAATATTCAAAGAAGGATGATTTTGTTAGCTGCTATTTTTCATTGTAAAAATTGATGGGTAGCTGTGTACATTTCTTAGCTAGTATTTGTGTTTGCTGCTCATTTCCTACCTGCCAAACAGTTGAATGTTACCCCAAGAAAGAGATGGAGGCTGTGATAGTGATTATTAATTGTAGAAAAGTAAGTAGCTGTCAGTAACACTTTAAAAACTTATTAGCCAGATACTTGTCTATATGTATGTGTTGCTTAGTTTTGTTGGCTTCAGCAGAAATTTATCATTCTCTTTGAAATGTGGAACATCTTAGAGGAAAGACAGACTCGTAGTGTTTGCAAACCCCAAGATACCAAGGAGAACTCAGTTTGCAATCATAAAGAGAAGCAGTCATACCCAAGAGACATCACTACTGGACTAAGAAAAATGTTTGCCAATCAGCAATATATAATGAATAATGAACAATATTTGTCATCTCCCTGAAAGTGGGGCATTGCAGTACAAGTTGTACAGCTGTTATTGTTTAATTGCAGCTGGATTAATAAAACGTAATTTTTACAGCCGATTTGCAATATACCACTGGGGAATACATTTTATTACCACTTTGGGTGTCTCTCTGTTAATAATTTGTGCCTTTTGAGCATCAGTGTTTGGCCTCAAATCCCAGATACAAGTTTATTAAAAATTGTAATAGTTCTTATAGACTATAAAATGAAATGAAGTGCACAAAATGTGCGTTTCCAGTGCTTGAGTTTAAAACCGTTTTTTACTTGACTAATTTCAGTGTTTCCAGGACTTGAAAATATTGAAATTAAATAATTGTTAACTGTTTAATTTGCTAGACATACAATATTATTTTCAATAGATTATTTATATTTGTTAGTAATTAAAGATTCAGAATGGCACTGAGAAGATGTGGTCATAATATGTAATTTTTAAAATTTGACCAGTGTTTATGCAAAGCAGTGGCAATGAAGGGAAATTGGACAGATATTTGAAGTCAGAAACAAGAATAGGACAGTAGTGCAATGATCCGATTTTTCAGAACAAGGCTGACATGGTCAAAAATAATTGACAAGCCTTTTACAGATAATCTGAGCCTTGCTGCTGGTTGAGTGGGATCTCCTGTTAAAGTCAAGGGTAAATGAGTTCTTGGCTAATTTCCCTTTGATTATCACTGGCAAATTCTCCAAGCAAGTGTCAGGGATGCAGAGCTACCTCTGGATGAAAACACTTCTGTACAAATTCCCTCAGACAACTGGAGCAATTTCTCAGTTCTGTGAAAAGCAGCACTGCTCCAGGCTCTGTGCTCCACAGGCAGGTGCTTGTATCTCCTTGCCATCCACATCCAGCAGTTGCTCCCATTCAATTATTCTGAAATAGAGGAACAAAACCCTCTCTTGTTTTTGGGATGTGGCACCTTTGCTTCCCCTTGGATTGTTTTCAAGTTTTAAGCTGGTGGTACTCAAAGGTGAGGAGGTGCCACGGTGCAGATGTTGCTTCTTGATGCTGTGAATGAGAACAGCTCTTTCTGCTGTTCTCTGGGCAGTCTATCTCAGTAGATACAAGTAAAAGTTGATATTTTTGGGATGGAAAATGTTGCAAATGTTCTTCTACAAGTGGGACAAGGTTTTTTGACTCTGGTTGAACAAGCATAGTAGCTGGTGATTCTAGGCTTGTTCCTTTTATGTCACAGTACTCTAACTCAGTTTGTCAAATAGAGCAAATACTGCTAGATTGAAATGGAAAATAAAAAGTTCTACTACTAGCATTTAAAGGAGCTTGCTGTTCTCTGTGTTTAGGAAAAAAAAAAAAAGCTCAGGTAAGCATTTGGAAAAAGATTTCCAGAACCCTAAATCCAAATTCTGTCAGCATCAGGGGGAAGGCTGAAGAGGAGGAGGCTTAGAAAAGATGACAGTCTGCAATATTCAAAGAAATACAATTTCAGAATTAGATTTTTGCCAGAAAATGGATTCTGTTCCTTGTTACAGCAGTGCTTAGAGCACAGGTGAGTTAAGTGTGTGCAGCAACCAACCCCACTTTATAAAAGGTGTGCTGTGATCTTGCAGTCATTATCCAGCACTTGTACATCATTGCAGGCAACTAACCCTACCTTTTTAAAAATACTGACATTTATCATGATTATCTGAGCAGAGAAATGGAAAAGCAGCTTTGCTGTGGTGTTACTGTTGTTGCCAGCCATTTTTTAGATTGAATACATGCCTGTTAGTCCTTCATGCTTTTAAGATTTTACTTGGAATATTGAAATTGGTCTGTGCCAGGGAAACCCTCTCCCATCCTTAGTTTATTCCATTTTTGTCCAAGGTAATGAGTCACAGGACAGGATTAAACACAGCTCTTCTGTGGGTGAATGTACAATTTAGAGCAGGACTGAGGTGAGAATAGAGAAAGGTGGAGAGCTTGCTCTAAGCCAACATTAAATGTAATGCCTCTCCTACCCTCTGATAAATCCTCTTATCTCTGAGCATTGTGGGGAAGGGAGGGATAAAAGATGAACCTATCCCTCACTGAAATAGGCATTTGCTTAAAGGTGAGAGCAGAGTAAAAGGAGCTATGTTAAACTTGAACTGTAATTGCTGCATCTGTGTCAGGGTTTGAAGGATCATGCACTGCACAAAGCTTTGATAGAAGAGCAGTCCAGCTGTAGTCCTGCTTTTTTGTTCCTCTTTTCCTTGATGTGTGATGAGTGAACTTGCCTGGATTAATTTACGTGTGATGATGTCCTTGTGTGAAAAGACAACTGAATTTGTTTTTTTTTTTTTTTTTGATTATTAAGGAATTTGATTCTGAAAACTAAAACTGAGCAATAAATATGAGCTTGTTGTATCTCTTGCCAGATAATTTTGTCTGAATTTAATATTTGAAAGACTCAGAGTGAAACAGGGAATGACACAACTTTTAGACATTCCCACACGTCATGTGATTGTCAGTAAAGCAAGATTTGCCTTGTATGGGCACTTGTTATTAAAGCTTGACCATGGGAATCCTGGCTGAACCTGGATTTCTATTAGACAACTTGACACATGACTTTCTCGGTACTCACAAAAAATCTATAAGGTTTGACTTTTAATCACAGGAGGTAGTACAGATGCTCACTGTTTGTGTTCAGTAATACCCAAGTGGAAAAGCTGTTGCAGGATCTCCTGTGAATTAATTTTTCCTGGTAATTAATTGTCTGAAAACCTGAGGGGGTAAGCTAGGAGAAAATTCTTCATGAGTATTGCAGCACCTGAAGGAGAAGGTTAAAGTGTAGAAAGTGCATTAAGCTGCTGACTCTTGTTTGTGCCTTCTGAAAATTCTCCCATCTCTTTATTTTCACAGCCACATGAGGATCGTGGTACTGATTTAATGCATGACAGTAATTTGGATTTTGTTCGTGGTGTTAGCAGTCAGATGTGTATTTTTATTATCTTGAGGCACTGAGGAAATTGGCTGTGAGCATTTATATTAAGTATTGTTCTGGCTCCACGTTTTCCGGTGTGTTCGTGGCCATGGCATTATACACCCTTGGTGAATACAAAGATGCTTATGAAATGTTAAGGCTGAGAGTATTTAATTTCATGTCAAGAAAGACTCCCTGCCACAGTGTTCAGCTGAGCCATTGTGAATAACTGTCAGTCTCACCACTGACATAAAGCACTTTTGTGTGTGTGTGATGTGAGGTTTTGTGGATTGAAAGCCTTTTTCTGTCGGTGTGTTTTAAAATTCTACAACAACTGGACTTTGAGCTCTTCAGAATGTGCAGAGCAATTTGGCTTTGTGGTCCTTTGGGCCTGCTAAAGTGGCCTTCAGTTTGGGGGGTGGATATCTTCAGACCTTAACAGTTCCATTAATATGTTTCAAAATTTACATATATACAAAATAAGTGTATATGTTTATTCCAAAATCATATGCCAGTCTTCTTTCACTGAGCTTTCACATTAATTTCTTTTATCACTGTCACTGCTGGAAGATATGTGAACAACTATTTCATAAAATCTTTTGATATTAATAGTTTTTTGTAAGAGTAAAGCCAATAGCAAGATGAAATTTGGGAAATGATTTGGCCACGATTAAATGGAAAGAAAAAGTACCATCCTGATAAAAAAAAATATGAATTATTGTTTAAAACACATGGGGTAGAGGTTTGCCAGTCTTCAGGAAGTATAAAATGCCATTAACCAGCATTTAGTCACTTGCTAATACTGGATGGGATTTCTAATTGCTTCTGTACTTTGTCATTGTTTAACACAATCAAATCAAATTGGCCAGAAAATTTTTCTTGGATCGTCACAGTCCATGACTGTGTTTCTACTGTTATTGTTCCAGCTTCTTTTCATCACCCCAACCTTTACTGCTTCGTTAAGTCTAAAATTAGACTTTGACAATCAGCCTATTTTATTGGAATTATCAAAATAAAGAAATATCCATGGCAAAGTTGAAGGGGAGGCTCTGGCATCGTATTTTATTTCATGCTTAGCAGTTCCTTGAGAGTTATCAAAGTCAGGGATATTTTATTTGTAATTAAATACTCCTCACTTTAAAATCATGACTAATAAATGTCAAGTGCAAGAAGAGGCACTATTATTCAGTGAAGGTCCTTGGATATGTTTAGGGTGAAAATGTGTAGGCATAAAGGTTGTTAATTTTTAAAATGTTGTAGGGTTGGTTTCATTACAAAATCCTAAAGTTAACCACTTCAGATAAAGCTCAAAAAATCATTGAAACATTTGGGGAGCTCTTATATTACGGGAAGCTCTTGACATTTATGGTAATTAAAAGTGAAGGTATCTATTAAATACTTAAGTTATTCATATAAACACCAAGCTGGTGTGCAACTGTAAGAGTTGATATATCTTAATTAGAGCTGGTCAGAACTGTTCAGTGAAACTCTTTCCTGTGTGTGGTGGTAGCTGGGGTTTTGTGTTTTAATGAGACCCAAAACCTTTGAGGAATCATTGACATAAATGCTCTGGGAGTCACCTGGAATGAGATTTATTATCTTGTGATTGGCAGATCCAATTTGGTTGCTGCAAGGTGAGGATTTGCAATGCCTGGAGCATCTCCTTATGAGACAGGCTGAGAGAGTTGGGGATGTTCAGCCTGGAGAAGAGAAGGCTCTGGGGATGCCAGAGGGGCTGCAAGAGAGATGGAGAACGTGGAGTGATGGACACAGAGGAGTAGCAACAAACTGAAAGAGAATAGGTTTAGATTGGATATTAAAAAGAAATGTTTGACTGTGAGGATGGTGAGGCCCTGGCACAGGAGGTTGAGAGGAGCAGTGGTTGCCCCTGGATCCCTGGAAGTGTCCAAGGCCAGTCTGGACAGGGCTTGGAGCAGCCTGGGATAGTGGAATGTCCCTGCCCATGGCAGGGCTGGAATGAGGTGATCTTTAAGGTCCCTTCCAGCCCAAAACATTCTGTGATTCTCTGAAGATTCTCCCTCCCTTGCTTTTGTGTGTCTTGTAGTCTGTTTTGGCATGGGTGTTGTGCCCTCTGTGTTTGTTTTTTTTGTTCCTAATGAAGAAAAGTCTTTCATTTCTCTGCTGAGAAAACCCAGTTGCTCTTGGCTCCAGTGACCTGGCTGATTTTTCTGATCCTGACTTAAAAGCATTAACTCACGTATTAGGATTTAAGAGGATCTAGAGAGAATTGTATTTAGAACCAAATTTTCAAAAGTTACTGTTTCTATTGGGCAGCATAAGCAAAATGTTAGCTCCCAGTACCATTTAAAAGTTAAAGGAATTAGGTGTAACCTGTAGAGAAAAACATTATTGTCACCACTTATTTGATTGTAAATCCCTTTTAATAAAACTTTCAGAGTGCACCCAAAACATATTTCTGTCTATTCTTGCCTATTACTATAACATCTGGTGGCTTTCCTGCCAGTCAGATAATCCCATTTCTAGGATGGGTTTTTTTGCTTTTTTTTTTTTTCTTTTCTCTTGAAGGAAAAACAATGTGTGCATTTGGATTGTGTAACAATTAAAGATATACCAAAAACATGCCTGGTTGAGCTAACATGTAACACTAAACACTGCTGGGGAGTAATAGCTCTGCTGCTGAAGCACAGCCTTAGAAGTAGCATTGTAATTGGCAAGGCATTTTCTTTCCAGTGGTGAAAGACTCCCCTGTTAAATGGTGAAATCTCTTCCCAGTTTGTAGTTTTTTTCACACTGGAGAGTCTTTTTGGTGGTGATGGAGACAACCAGAATAGAACACTGGGCAGCAGATTGGCACTTCATTATAACCTCTTAAAAATAATAACAACAACAGTTACTTTTTGGATACCACATTAATTCAGCTGAGAAATGTTTATATACTTTATAGGATATTATAGAAACATTTCAGAAGAGATTTTGAGCATGCTGTGTTCAAATTTGATAAATGTTCCACTCTCTCCTGTTTGCAAATGCAAGTCTTTTCAATGTACTTTTTCATGCATTAGGTTTTTAATACTTACTTTTCCACACGTGCCCTGGAGAAAAGCATCCAATCCACTGTTACTCTGAGGTAAACTGGATTTCAGTGTAGTCTGTTTCAAATTAAATGAAATTGTTTATTAGTTTTGCAGTTCTGGAGAGCAGAGGCACCCTTGGGTTTTCATTGAGCTGATGAGGGATATGTTAGCCTATACATCCAAAGAGGGCTGATGCTAATTGGGCTTTTCACTTTGATAAAGTCCTTGGTTTCAATGATGATTCGCAGGTTAGCTGCATCTTTTAATTAACAAAAAAAAATTAAATTCCTCTGCTGGAATTCCCTAACTGGTGAGTGGTTTCTATATGCAAGTATGCTCTCTTGTGGTAAGCCATTTTATTGAATCTTCCACCAGTTTGAAATTGTAACAAAGTCTGTTTCAAATGATGATATTTTTAATCGATTGTTTTTTATTGTGCTGTTGTTTCCAGGGTTTACAGTGTGCCATACAATGGCAGAGCTCTGGGTATGGAATATGTGACTGCACATATTTTGCAGTTCCATTCAGTGCAGTGAGTTACATTCAGTGCCTGAGCAGCACGTGACTTTCCTGGTGGCATTCAGCTTGCTGTGCAATAAAATGCTGTGTGATTACCAGTGACTGTGTGATTCAGGGTGTGGCACATGTTACAGCCTCTAAACATCAGGTAGTAAAGACAGAGAGGAATCTAATGCTGAAGCACCTTTATCAAATTCTGTTTACTGCATTTGTGCTTCTTGCAACAGGTAAGATGCTGCTTAATTGAATCTGAATCTCAGAAATTCAGTTACTCTGGTTTTGTCCAGTAAGAAAGACTGGGGGGAAAAAAAAAGGCAAAAGCACCCAAATTTTGCTGTGATGTGGGTACTCATGGGTGGTGTGACTGCCCAGGTGCATTTCTTTGTTCAGCTTTGCAGAAGGACTATCACAAGTACACAGACAAATTCAAAAAGCATAAAATCAAATACATCTCAGTTGCCTCCTCTTAAAAGCATCAGCATGACCATTTTAGTCTTCATGATTGGCTTAATATCTGGGAAGTATAATTTAATAAGTGGCTGAGATCCCTGTAATCCTCTGTATATTTCTCATATGACAGCTGGGATTTCTATCCAGATTCTTTGCTGGCTGAGTAATTTCCATATACATTTCTGTAGTGTTTAGCCTGGGGGTGAGGATAGCCAAATGTCAGCAAAAACATGAGGTTATGTTCAAGTGATCTCAGTCATGCAAGTTGGGGATACTTCCCTTCAAGGAAAATATGGCTGTAAAGGAGAATTTCAGAGAATGTTTTTTGAGGGCCATGAAATTCATGGAATCTGCTTAAACCCAGAAACACTGGGCAGATTTCTTGTGAGCATAACTGCTGGTGGCTTTTGTGAAAGTTTTGGCAGGCTGGCGACTCAAAGATCACATTCCCATGGTCACAGAGATGATGCGATGTGTGCCGCTGTGCCTGAACATTTAATGTCAAAACAATCAATTATGCAGCAGGTGTGGGCTGCAGTGGAGTGATCTCATTTGGCACACAACTTGGATAATGTGTAGGAGAGCAGGAGATGGGTGGGATAAGGGCATGCTGGAGTAATGCCTTCCATTTGCTGGAGCTCAGTTTAGTTGAGGTGATGAACAGCATTTTTAAAAGAAGCTTCTGTTGCATTCATGTTATTTCATTTGTTATTCTTTAATATCAGTTTGCAGCTTCATTCAGTGAGTACAGAACAGTGTGAGAGTCTTCCAGTTTTCTTCTGTTTTTATGTAACGTGGAAGAAACAGGGAGTTTAAAAGGTTCAGCATGTGGCACGTTGACTCAGCTCTTCATGAGCGTTTAATAGACCCTGAACAGGAACCCGTGCTAGAAACTTAATATAAATATTTTATGGAGAAATGGAGTATTATTTTAAGAAGTTAGTTAAACAGCATCAGCAGTTTCAAACTATAGAAGGCAGACAGTCAACTGCACTGTTTACAATGGTAATTGTAGGAAGGTGTGAGGTATGAATCTAGAGTTTAAGATGATGCTGTGTCACTGTGTTCAGACACAGCCATATGCTCCTGGTGCTGATTTACCCCATCTTGTTGTACATAACAGTCCTGTGCAGTCTGTTTTACCTGACACACAGGATTAGTCTCAGTTAAAGTTGTTTTTTATCCATGGGACTGGTTTGCTATACTTAGCAGTCATCATCTCTCTTGTAGTGGACTTCAATTTCCAAGTTGTCTTTGTTTCCTACTGTCCTTCACATTTCTCTTTTCCTCCATGTCCTCACCCACACTTTGCTTTCCTCTCTAATGCTTAAGAATCCCATTCAGAAACTCTTCATCCATCTTTGATATTGATTCAGCTTTCTGTGCTATATGTGTGTGTTAAATATAAGATGGTGGAGTTTTTCTTCTGCTTCAGTAGCTCTCTTCAAGCTTTTATGCAACTGAGTGAGGTTTAATGTTTCTTTTTCTCACTGGAGATTACTGATGATATAAGTAAAGAACAAGGCATCTGCAACATCTATTTTACCCCCATTTACATCAATTTAGATTACAGAATTATATCTATTATATAATACTAATAAATATATATGTGTTTTAAATTGATGGCTGTTCGGTGCTCGAATCTGTGATATTATTCCTTTTTTTTTTTTTTTTTCATTTTTTTCATTGTTCAGTTTTCCAGGCAGGCTGAATAATCAGCCATGCAATGTCCACAGAGATGACCAGCACCAGTTATCACAGTGAGCCTTGATACCTAGAGATATGTAAAGAGGGTATTCTGGTTCTCTTTGGAAGAGCAGGACCACGAGTAGTTTGCATTCAGTAAGGATGAGGGATGCACAGCTCGTTAGGATGGTGCCCTGTGCTTCCAGAGGAGCAAGACAAATCAGTGGTTTGGAGTATTTTGGTCTCTGCAGTAAGACTTTTGGAGAACACTGTTGACCATGAGTCTTGCTGCTCTCTGGGTCCATTTCTGCTCTTTCCTTTGGCCTTTCCGGGTTTTCTCAGCTGCTTCTCCCCAGCCCTTCTTGTCCCTGTTGCTGTGCTCTGATCTCCATTTCCCCTAAATCAGGCATGCTCTGGTGAGATTTCTTGTTTGTTGGTGGTGAATTAATGAAACCACATTTCAGAAATCTGTAGAAACATCTGCCCCTGGATTGAGAAGTTCAGAATTTTAACCCACAGGGTCAAAATCTGGCAGTTGGAGGCGTTTGGAGCCAGATGCCATGCAGTGATAGTTCAGCAATCCAGCCTATAGACTGAGCTGGCTGCCTTGGAAGCTGTGTGAAAATAGCTGCTACTTTATTCCACTCTTTTCCATTCTGTCTTGTTGCCAGTTCTTCCTTTAGTGTCCAATGTTCAGAACCTATCTTGCTTTTTTATTTCATTGTTTTTTTCTGGTGAGATTTTGAGCTCAGCTCCTTATAGTGTGCATTCTTCTGTATCTAGAAGAATAAATCCAAGGGGATGGAGTAGAAACACCTTTCTGTTTCAGGTTAATGTATGAATTAATAGTAAGGATCAATGAACTTTGGGCAGAAGGTGAATCATATGGGAGTTGTGCTGGTGCTGCAACTGAGAAAGTTTTAAGGTCTGAAGACCTATTTTAAATAAGTGATTTATCTTTACTCTCCACACTTATTTCTACCCTTCAAAAGTTGCAAAGAATCTGTTATCCTTCTTTGCCTCAATGAATAAAGTTATTTCTGTGCTGGAAATAAACAGGCAATCACCAGAGCTGGAGACGGTTTTTCTTCTGGGTGGGTGATTTTCAAGTAATTAACTAATTCAGTCATATGCAGAATACTGTTGTTCTTAAAAGCTTTCTGAATTTTGTGTGTGCTGGCGAGGTTTTCTGTACATGAACCTTGAAACAAATTTCAAAGCTATCAATTTTCATAGCCTCATTTGTCAGTTTGGCAGCAGTTCATTCTGAGCTTGATGCTAAGCATGATTATTGTAAGTTATTAACTATGCTTACTGTAAATCACCCAAACCTGCCCAGCTCTGCTGGCAAGGTGGTGTGAGGCTCAGAGTGGTGCTGGAACATGTATTTATTTACAGACATATGCTATTGTTCAGAAATTATCTTCAGGTTCTCAAGAAAAAGGATACTATTCGGTAGTGAGGATAATTTTAGCAGTATTCCTGTCTTGTGAAGAAAATTACTGAGCATCTGGAGTTCCTAATATTTTATTTTTTTATCCTTCAAAAATGAGCTGTTTCTGTTCTCTGATCCTTTATATCAGTCCATCAGCTGAAAAACATGTCGAAATCACAGGTTACTCTTGGCGTTTAGAGTAATGTTTGGAGGCTTCAGCAGGAGTCTGGCACCTTTTGCATTTGGTTGCTGCCTGAAAAACAAACCCATCTCCCAGCCCAGCCTCTGCCCCACAACGCTTAAATTGAAATGTAACGGCAGTGGGTGTAGCTGGAGGAGCACAAGTCAAGGTGTGATGGCTGGAATTTTAGTAAACACAAAAAAAAAAAGGGAAAAAAAGGATGGAGGAAGAAGGTGAGGTAGAAGAGGAGGGAAGAAGCCACGTGTGACCTTGCAGAAGGAAGATGTGTCCCGGTTCAGGCTGTGCAGCGCTGAGTTCCCGGCCAGGGGGCTGCAGGAACCAGCGCCTGCTTCTGTGTCTGCAGAAGGTGAAATCACACGTGCAGTGCATGTTAGTGGCCCCTGGAGGTTTCTCTATTGATCTCTGTCTTAATAATGCATAATAGGCAATCAGAGCTTTCCTGATCTTTTCAGAGACACGCTGTCAGTAAGTCCTAAGTCGCCCTGCTGCTGGTGGCTGTGTCTGTCCTGCCCTCCACACCACCTCAGGAGCTTCCACTTCCACTGGGACTGCTCTTGACCTGCCCAGCAGAGTCAGGCTTAGCCTTTGGAACAAGGACATCATTCCATGGCCTTTCAATGAGGCAAGATAGTTCTGCAGTTGGTTAAAGAAATTATTTCACACTAGAATCGGTACAGGTATTAGGGTTATTTTGTTTTGTTTCTGCAAGCATGAACAAGAGCATTGGTTTCCCATTGCTAGCCAATTTATATGTTCTGCCCTGTTTAGGCTTTGCTCTCCTTTTGAAGATAATTGTAGAACAGCTTAGGATGGGATTTTTGGTTAGGATGCTCAACTAATTAGGATTTTGCAATTCTTATGTCACCTCTGTCCCGCTTACTGGAACATTGACTTTTAGCAATGCATGCTCTTAAATCAATAGGATCTTTATTGATACTTGCTGGTGACATAGCTAAGTTTGGCAGCAAGCTGCAAACACACATTGCAGCAGTGCAGTGGCTTTACTTAGAAAGCAAGAAAATGAGATTTCAGAATTATTTATTATTGTTGGACACCATCTGCAATACTTGTATCCTGGAATACAGGAACTCCTAATCACTGCTGTAAAATAAGTCTTTTACCTTTGGCCTTTGAGAGTATTTAACAGCACAGGCTAATAGAAATTGGTGTAATTGTGT
This sequence comes from Parus major, assembly GCF_001522545.3. Lineage (NCBI taxonomy): Eukaryota > Metazoa > Chordata > Aves > Passeriformes > Paridae > Parus > Parus major. Next base: position 19,707,997 of record NC_031778.1, on the reverse strand, counting down.
TACTACTGTGTGTAAGTACTCATTGTGCAAACCCATTCTGATTTTGCATTTGACAACATCAGAAGTTAATTGGATTACCAAAATAATGCAATAGCAACAATGGCAGAGAATTCATCTTACAGCACTAGTGTAAGTTTGTCTGTTGGTTTCATCTCATGGCTATTTACTTTTTTTTACCCCCTTTTTTTTCCCTAGAAAAGGCATATTTTAGGCATAGTCGAGAATTTTCCCTGTGTTGGTTCTTTAATAATAATAAAAAAGCAAAAACTACTGGGGCGAAAACTCATTTAATTTGCTCAGGAAGTAGGAGAATTGCAGGCTATTTTGGATATTTTGAGTACAACATTTAATGTTTTATTTATATCTAGCATAATAAATATGCTGACCAATAATAAGTCAGCAAAACTCAGTGTAGCTGAACTGTTCAAAATGAATCAGCTCCTATTTTTCCCTTAACCTTGGAGAGATTGGCTTGCTTGTGCTGTGGCTGACCAGGTGGATACCCCTAAACCAGGATTACCTGAGGAGGATGAAGGCCAGAAGGTGCCAATGGACTGAGGCTGAGAAGTCCAGAGACCTGGGATGTAGGTGCCACATCCATGGCATGTCCTAGTCAGGGAATTCCAGGCAGAATCAGGTCTTGCATCTTCTCTCCTGGTGAATCCATGGCATTGAGTGCTCCTGGTCGCGAGCAGTGAGGAGGAGGAGGAGGCTCAGCCCTGCTGAGGCTGTGTCTCAGGAGTGTTTCTTTGGTTCTGAGGGAAGAAGAGGCTCTTCTCCCTGTCCACCCCCTTTGTGAAAAACATGGCATGACTGAACTGTGCTGTCTCCTGAAGGGAGGGATGAGGGAGCACAATTTAGGGCTGGGCAGGAATACCCAGCATAATTCAGGAGGTGTTTTGGGTGCAGTCTGATTTCATTAGCACCCAGCTCTGAGCTGCTGCTGTGCACACAAGCCTGGATGAGCTCATTGGCCACTGCTTGGTGCATCTCTGCACCACCAAACATCTTTTTACATGAAAATGTATCCAGACTGCCTCCAGACTCTTTGTTGATGGGGGGCTGAATCACCCTGTCCTGGCCTCACACACCCTCTGTGATTCCCTGGACACCAGAGGAGTTTTAAACTTGCTGAGTGCTCAAAGTCACCTTTTCCCATGGAGCCCCTGAAGCCCCTGAGTTTCCCCATCCCAGCCAGGGCAGAACTGGAGGATGGAAGCTGAAGATTCCACAGTGATGAGCACGTTTCACTCAGCCTTTGCTGATGGGCCAAGAATTCTTTTAATTTTTGAAATTTGGCTGGCTGTGTGCTGGGGCAAGATGAAGATATGTGTGATTTATATAAGGAATTTAATAAAAATGCTGGCAGATGAATGTCTATAGTTGTGCTATATAAACCTGTTTTTGGTGAGGTCTAGATCTTAGCAGTAGCGAAATACAAATTATTAGATGAAAATAAAGTCTGGACATCGACTTTTCGCTACTTTTTTATGACTTAATCTATTTATATAGAGAGACATACCTTCTTTTCCAGCTGGGATGAATCTTGATGAAAGTACAAGTAAAAATAAAATGTATATTATCTGTATTTTTTCAAATTTATGCTGAGGGAGAAAACACAAACCCTTTTGAAGATGAACCTGTTGTCTTTGTTCTCCCACTGAGAAATCTGCGTTCCCTCTCATTGCTTTATTTCTTGTGTCTGAATTCCCTGAGTGTGTGAACCTTCCTTTTCCTTCAAGGAGAGCAGCTTAAAGATAAAATGTGTTGTGTGTGCCCACTAAACCTGATAAACTGATACTCCTTTCCTGATATAATTTCAGAGGGCGTAAGGGACGTATTCCCAAACCTGTTAAAACCAACAGAAGTTCTGCAAGCTTTAGTGCATTTTGGACCAGGCTGAAAGTGAAATGTGTCACTGAGTATATCATGGCAAGTTATTTTGTTGTCCTGCAGAATGTTTCCTTCCCTTGGTCATCTGGAATTATGCACTGGCTGCTTTGAAACACTGCAGCAGGGCTTTTTCTCCAGCTGTGGTGGTCTAAGCCAGCAGATAGTTCTTTTATCTCAGCATCTGAGAGCAGAATGTGGCTCTAACATTGACAAGAAGCGCCTGGAGACAAAGACTGACCTTTTGAAAGTGATGAAAAGGAGACCCCAGGGAATCCCATTAGGAGCAGGGAAGGTAGATAACAACTCCTTCCACCCAACAAAGCTGCAACATTCTGCTTATTCTTCTGGGACTTTGTAACTGAAGCCGGTGTCTTTGGCCTTTTCTTTCAGTTCAAAGCAGCCATCTGTGTCCTTTAATTTGAGTGGTATATATTCAGTTATTTTTATCTGAATATATAAAGGCAAACTGTTGGAGTTCTTATAGCAAAGACAAAGCAAAAGGCCAACACAAGTTCCCTGTTTCTCCTCATGTAGTGGCTCTTCTTTCTTCCAGCCCTTTGGTGAGGCTGAGAGATGGAGACTGGATGCCTCAGGTGCTACAAGGGTTGATGGCAGCACTGACATTTCTCTTGATTCCCATCCTGGCACTGCTCAGAGCAGTGCACCCATCAAACTGCACGTGCTGCTGAGATCTCGATTGCATCTATTGATTCTTCTTGTGCATAAAATACAAATATGTGCTGCCCTACCCCTGATACAAGATGTGAGAACTGCTGTGTCTGGATGCTTTCTGGAAGGTTTGGATGAAAGAAATAGGAAGATGGAGATAAACTGGGTTGTTTTAACAGTGTTAGAAGTATTTAATTGTATTTTCCTCATTGTTTCTGTTTTAATTGGCCAGAATTTCCAGACTGTGAGATGGTGGGATCCTTGGACATGCTTCCTTCTTTTTCAGCTCAATCTAGCAAATGTTTAGGTTGTTAAAATTAATTTTAAAATCATAAAATAGAAAACAATGTATTGCATCCTTTAGCTATGAGCTGGCCATTTGCAGTAGAAGGACTGGAGATTTGTTGTATTTCTTTTGCCTGATGAAAAAAGTGTGAGTTCTGGGGGACCTAAGGAAAGTTAGAAAGACACAATAATTTATCTGTCATGCCATGACTCAATAACTTGATGGTGATCATAATAGTCACTTGTTCTGTTTACTCAGGGTTCCTGATTTCAGAGCTTACAGATGTGGCAATTGGGAATTTAGGGTGAGGGTTTTATAAATATTATTGAAGCAACCCCTAACTTTCAGTTTTCTAGTAAATAGAGTTGTGAAAGCACAAGGAAAGGAGATCCTTTTGGTATTAACTGTTTGATCTGATTGCAAGTCAGAGATCTTATATCTTTAATAAATACCAAGAATTAGAACAGTGATAAAATAACATTATTTGCATAAGATTTCAGTTACTTCAAACATTCATATAACAAATAATGCTGTCTATACATAAATATATAATATTTTATATAGAAGTACTATTTAAAATAGTAATAAAACTCCATTTTCTTAGGTTTGAGGTTAGCAATTTGAGATTATTGAAGTGCAGCAGGTCATAAAGTTGATGCTTTCTTTTTTCACCAAGATGCGAAGACCAAAAATTATCTTTTCTGCAGTAATTTTGCTTTCAGGTTCTGTGTCCAGACATGAGATTGAGAAAGTCCTCTTTTCAGAGGCTGAAAAATGTTGCAGGAAAATTATGGTTTCCTTTAAATTCTTCTTTTCATCATCCAGTGTAATGGGTGCATATTATTGCCAACACGGGATTGTGCAGAAATTGAAAAGATAAATTTGGATGGAAGGTTTTTCTGAAATACTTTCCTTCATTGAGAGAGTGGGAGAAATTTGTGGTAGTTATCAAAATTTACTGCAATCATGCTTCTGTGTTTTATGTGTCTCAAAAGCAGAAAAGTAAATGAAAGGAGTCAAAAAGGATCTTTCAAAGCTGTTGAAAATCTTTGCTCTCAGTGATGCCTTGGCTATTGTTTTAATTTGCTTTAGTTCTATGGTAGATCGTAACAGTAATTTACAAGAGCAACAAAGCCATCCCATTACTTCTTGGAAATAACAGAAATGAGCTTTTATCTTAGACAAAGACAGTTTAATTGCAGTCAGCTCTCCTGCAAAACAGTGAAAAAAAAAGTCAATCCAAGAACAAATAGTTTTTTCTGAGGTCCTGAAGTGGAACGTAGCTCTGTGTCCTTTACCTGCAGCTGGATTTAATGAAGATACTTTGAACGCTGATCCTAATAACAGGAAATACAGGGGAGAAGCTTCTACCTGCCTGATCTTCTTGATTTGTGATCTGCTTGCTTTTCCAAAGGCTGGGATGGCTGCACAGCTGGCTTGGGTTCATATTTTAGGCCACTGAGGGTGTTTTCTTGGCGGGGATGTGACTGCCAGGAATCATATCTGCTGTTGTTCTCCCTGGAGGGTTTTCACACCACACAGCAGCCACCTGAGCACATGGATGTGCCTGCTCCCAGCAGCTGCCTGGGCAAAGAGCACATCAGGGAAGACAGCAAGAAAGAGATACCTGGTGCTGATGTATTTGATAGTGACTGTCACCAGCTGGAGCCTTTCTGATCCTGGGAATGTGCATTCCTGGAAAGCAACTGAAGGGGATCCTGGCTGCTGCCAGTAAGTACCAGCTGCCTTTAAACTTAGCCCCTAAACCTTGTCCTTGAATGCACTCTGTGTGATATTTAACTGGCAGAGTGAACTGACTGGCTGAAATATTAAATGGTTTGAGATGCCAATGCAGAAAACTTTAAAAAATGAAAAAAAAAAAAAAAAAAAAAAAGCTTGTTTGGTTGCTCTGGTTCTCTCCAGTATTCACTTCTGTATCACTGTGACTGACAGGTCTTGTTTTGGGCAGTGGGTTGCTCTCCTTCCTTTTTGGCCAGAGAAGGGAGAGATGTTCACTGCAGGGATGGGTGAACTGACCCATATTTTGGTGAGGTGCTGGTCACAAGGGTTTACTAGAGGAGAAATCTTCAAAGTCTTGGGACAGCAAATGATGAGATTAGTTTGAATTGGTACCTGTTCTGTGTGTGACACTGTGCTCTGTGTCTTGGGCTAAGTCTCCCTGTGGGAGGCAGAGCTCTGCATCTGACAGTGGGCACTTTGCACTTGGAACTTGAATGTGCTCCCATTTCCTGGGAATTCAGGACTTGGGAGTTTACCTCTCTAAAGATCCTAGAATAAAAGCCTGTAGCTCTGCTGCTTGGCTCTAGTCCTTTATCTTTGGTGTCCCTGAGTGCTGCAGAGCCTGACCCTGTATCCAGACCTGTTGCATGCTGCAGCAACTCCAAGGTTACACACTGTGGTTCCTTGCACATGTGTGGATACCTTGAGCTCTCCTTTACCCTCTTTCTATCTGTCAGCCTCTCAAGGGAAACTATTTTGATTTCCCCACATAACTTGTGAGATGCCTCAGGTTTCTGTGTTGCTACTGCACTATAGGACAGTGGGGGTAAATAAGATGGTGAGGATAGGAGCAGTTTCTGTAGTGTGTTCTTAGGAATCAGCAGACCTTCTGTTACCTCAAGAACCATTAATTCTTGGTTGGGGCATGCTGAGCTTGTCAGAGGAGCCATCTGCCACCTCATTCTGTGTGTATTTATTTATTTATTAGTCAGGTAAATCCCGACACCTCACATAGAGGAACTGTAAGGGGAATGATGTTTTTTTACTCAACTTCCTGCAGAAGATCTTACAAAAAAGGATGGTTTAACTTCTCTTGTTGATTATTTCTCCTGATGCTCTGCATCATGTTGTATTCCCTTTTATATTGTGTTCACTGACTGGTTTCTGACTAATATGTCTTGATATTTGCTACTCGAAGTGACATACAAAGAAGCTGTCATCACCAGCTGTGCAGAAGACATCTGAGAAAACCAACACTTAAGTACTAAGAAGAAAATGAAAATGTCTTTTCTGCCCTGCTAAATTTGACTTTTGGTAGGTTTTTTTTGCCATCTTTCTCACTTGGCTCAACATGCTTGGCTACTCTGAAAGAGAAACACTTTGCTGGCTGCCTCTTGCATGATCTCCAGCTGCAGGGGCCAATGCCCAGTTTCCTGCAATGCAGAAATAAGTCAGCTGATTACATTTCTGATGCCTTTTTGAGACCTGTAATCTTCAGGCTCTCCTCAGATTTAAGGCATATCAGGATAGGTTACTTCTGTGTCTAAATGGTTTAGATTGGAAAATCACTGTTCAGCCCCGATTACGAATAATTTACTGTTCTCTTAAGAGGGGAGAATAGGAAGTAAGCTATTACCATTAAAAAATTTTACTGCAATTTTCTTCTTCATAAGCTTAAATTCTGTGTAGAGAGGTTGTCAATTAGTGTGCAGATTTTTTTAATTGGCTATAATAAAAAGCTAATTGGTGTTTTGCTTAAAGAGTGAATTAAGAAAGTGTTGCTATAGAAACTTTACATGTGTATAGTGCTGCTCTACATAACAGTAGATATAATAGTCTAATGACCTTTCTGAGCCAGCTGTAAAGTCAAAGAAAATGTGTTAAATTCAGGCTGGCTGCAGAGATCATTAAGGAGTTTGTGACTTCACCCATTTCATTGCCAGAAAGTGTCTCTGGCATTGTCTCATAGAATGTTTCTCTTGACTCGTGTCAAACCATATAACAAATGCTGGTCTCAGAAGACCTGAACTTTTGTAAAATCCGAGTGCTCCAATTGTGAATGTGTAAACCGATCTGTAATCTGTCAAGCATAAAATGTACAACTGGGAAAAACTCATTTTCATAATCTGAGAAAATGTGATGATGGATCAGAAGTGGCAACATCTAATCCAAGAGCTGTTGTATCCTCGTATCCCTCCTTCCTGTCCCTGCCCTCTCTTCCAACTGAATTCTGAGCCTCATGTGACACACAGGAATTACAATTTTAAGTGAAATGGGATTCCTATTGTAATTTGCAATATTCTCTCCTAGCAAGAAATACTTACCTTCTCAAATCTAAGCTTTGTTGAGGAGAGAGTAATTTCTTCAGGATTTGTGTACAGGATTTTTCCTCAGGCTTCCCTACCAAAATTACTCCAGAGTAATTATCTGTTCCTTTCCTGGCTGCATAAAAGTTATATATAGGTGGCATGGACTAAACTTTTGAAGCATATGATGAACATAATCATTACTGCCAAGGAAGGCGGTCACTAAGGAAATAAATGGCTCTGCCCGGCAAAACTGAAACATGACCTTTTATTTTCAGTTCCCTGATCCTGAATCTTGTTGTTACTATGTCAACAAGCAAATTGTTTTGCTCCTTTTTAACTTTGTATCAGGAAGGTGTAGGGGTGTGAGAGCCTGCAGTTATTAGTCATGGTGACAGAAAAAAAATCTGCATGTCCAAATGTGACAGACAGGACAAAACTATAATCTCTCGATGTGTTGTGGAATCATTCACTCTGGGGTTTTTATTCCACTGATTCTCAACTAAATGAACAAAACAACCCCCATTGTGTGTCTGCTAAATTTGCCCCTGCCCTTGTTCTTCAAACTGATAAAACACAACCGAGTTTGACTCATTAGTGTATGATTTGACCTTTTTTTCCCTCTCTTTTCCTCTCTAGTAGATAATTAAAAAAAAAATAAAAAATCAGTCTTCTAAGTGGGTGAATTTAGGAGAATCTGTCAGAATTTAGTGGAATTATACAGACAGCTTCTTTCTGTACCTCTGGGTCAGGACTGAGTAGTGTCATAACTTAGCAGCTACTCTTCCCTTGATGCACATATGTAAGCCCTATTAGTGTTAATGCCTTTTTGAAATGCTTCCCTCATATATTCAATATCTACTACTGTGTCCAAACTCTGAAGTCTTAGGAGTTGCATGGCATGTGACTGTCTCTGGAGCTTAATAGAAAGTTGGATTTAATCTCATAGTTCATCTTTTGAGCAGTAAAACTGTAAGAAAGATAAAATGTTGTAACGTGAAGCTTTTTATCTGAGACCTGTGAGCAAGTAAGTTTTTTTTTCTGATGCAGGGAAAGGACTGGGGATTTTTGTTATTTTTTTCAGCTTCCTTTTGTCTTGCCCAGTCAGACCATGAATGTAACATGTGCTTACAGAGGCTGAATAGTCTAGAAGGTATTGTTTTGCAGAAGTACAATATTGTATTTATGACTGTCAGGAAAATGTGATTTTTGGAACCCAGTAAATCCATCTTTCATTTTAAATTTTTGCTACTTTGCTGCAGCTTGTCTTCAACTGCCTTTGTGAAGAGGGTTTTTGAAGGGCAAAAAATGAATTTTCTTTAGGACTGATATTTTTCTCTTAGTTTTACTTGACCGTACAAAGCTCTGAGCATCCCAACCTAAGACTGCTATTCCTGCTTTAATTGTAAAATCAGTACAATTTATATTAAAGCCAAGTGTCTGGGAGATGGAACTCCTGCTGGTTCTGTGTGTTATTTGTTTATTTGGAATAGTGCTGGTCCTACAAAATGCAGTAATGGAGGAGCTGTGTGGGTTCTGCATTCTGGACATTGAGAAGAAGTCACAGAATCAATGAGGCTGGAAAAGACCTCTGAGGTCCAGCACTGGCACTGAGTGCCACATTCTTTCCTGAAAAAATCATGGTGCATTTCTCACTTTTTTCTTTTCTTTTTTATTCTTTACTGGTATGGTTGTGTTTACAGAAAATTATGACAAAACTTGGTTGCTATTGGTCCTTTCCCCCCTTTGTTTTATAATTTACAGAGTGCAGCAATGGAAGCTTATTAGTGGAACAATCTGTGGAATCTTTATAATAAGCCTTGATTACAACTGAACTTCAGTGATATGCACAGGGACTGTTTAAATATGTACTGAACTACCTTGTTTTGCTTGAGGAAGGAACACATTGACAACTGAATTTCATTAAAGAAGGAGGGAGATTTATATGGGTGATAATGAGGTTGCTACTGGGAAATAGGTGAAAAATTGAAATGATCATAATACCAGTGTTACTTGTTTTTTTGTAATAAGAAAACTTCCTGTTTACTGATGGATAACAAATTATTTATTGTCCAGTGTTTTGTAGTCTAGCAGAAGTGCCACCACAAATTCCTTGCTGAGGAGTCAGCTGCTTCATGAAACAGACCTTGCTGGATACAAGGACATGGATTTTAACATTTTAGGCAGATATTTTTTTTTTCTCTAAGTAAGAAAAATATTTCCTAAGTACCAGCATGCTTTGAAATATGTTCTACTTAGGTGCTGTGTCAGGAAATGCATCTTCTATTTATATTTACAATTTGCATCATTGCAAATGATCAGTTTTGTTTCAATGAGTGGTATTATAAAATGTGATGTATTCCTCTTTTCCAGAGAATTAGTGTAGAGGCCAGATTGAAAATATGCCTTCGTGACAAAGTCTCTACAAAGCTGATCCCATCTTGGCTTTAAGGTAAATAAAAGAAAAACTCTTCTAACTTTCTTCTCATCATGTTTGTTATTCAGCTTGGAAAAACTGTGAGGATATCATGTGCTCAGAATAAAGGAAGTATTTTAAGGAGTTGAGTTGCAAAACTTAAAATTTAGTCAAAATAAAGTGTAAGCATAAGCCTGTAATGTGAGTATGGCTTCAGTAATTAAAAGAAATGACAGACAGTGGCATGAATGCTTATGTGTCTTACATACTGCCTTGGCAACTGTCTGGTTTTGTCTGAAAATTGAATATGCATACGAAGGAGAGATCATTCTAATTTAATGGAAAATATGAAATTAAAAAGGCAACAAAGTATAAATAATTGAAAATCAGGTTGCAGCTCTGAGCTTCTGTATGTCGGGAGCTCAGTTGCAAACAAAATTGGTAGAACAGTAATTCACATTTTTTTTTCTTCTTAATTTCCCTTTCATGGTACCATACTCCTGGTATAGGGAGCAAGGCAGTGAAAATGATGAAGGGGTAATTAAATATCTGTAGGAAAGTAAGAGCCAAACCAGAGACTCATTTTCAGCACTCTACAGCTTTCATTATGTATGTATATGCTTTGATTTCTCATGTATATGGAAAATGTATCCTCTAACTGCATATTTTTAGCCTTTCTCCTTCAGAATTGTTTAACTTGCTGTGGCAAGCTTGTTTTGTTTGTGAAATCATTGCAGAAAAGAATTATTTAAAAACTTTATGAACAGTTAGTTACCTGTGAGTACAGCTAAGTATTCTTAATCTCAACTAAGTGTCCTTTATCATGGTTGTACTTCATTTGAATGTTTAGCATGTCTTGATCATTCACTGAAGTCACTCAGAATGGGTAATTTTCAGTGTTTGAAACTTCATGATTCTACATGCCGTGCTGTGTCTGTGGATGAAGGCATCAGTGAGGTTGCTGTACTCAAAAAGTTTCATTTTCAAGCAAAACTTGCCACAAATTTAACCAGTGCAAGTAAACATGACAGAAACCATCTGCTACTTCATATCCCAGTACTGGGGTTGTGGCACTGACACGAGCCACAGACCCACGTCCCAGGGGCACAATAAATTGGAAGTATTCACTGTCAAAGTTTCTTCAGTTGTGTGTTTGGTTTAAAGGCCCAGGATTTGCCCTAAGTGTCAGGAACTTGTGGAACCAAACCAGACTCAGTAGTTATGGGTTATTTGATGGCAGCATAAGGTGATACAAGAGTGACTTCAGGTGAATGAGCTGTGTCCTCCCCTCTGTCCTCAGCGTGGCCCTGCCACTTGCCCGGCGGCCCTGGGGACACTTGGGCTGCCATGTGAGGAGCTGAGTGAGAGCTGCTCTGGCTGAAGCCAGCCTGAGGCTGGGAGGAGAGAGGAATCTTCACCTTCATTTGCACTGCCCAGCTCTGTTCAGGCTGCAGGATTGTTCTGCTGGTGCCTGCTGGTGGCACTGAACCTGTGTCTTGGGAAAGAGAGAGACACAACTGCCCCAGATGTGGGGATTGCACTGGAATGGATCAGCACTCCAGTGGTTGAAGTACTGCTTTGTTTCCCTGGAATAAGTTAAAGATAGCACATTGCTGCTTCTGAGATCAGTTGGTTTTTATTTGTCTTGACATGGTTTAGAGCAGCACTTCTTCATGTTGAATGCCATTCTTCTGGCATTCAGCAAAAAAACTGTCATCTGTTGCTTTATTTTTTCACAAATTTAAAGGACACTTTAGTACTGTCAGCATGAGGTCATCATTGTCTAATAATATTAGATGTCCATTAATGTCAACTTTTAATAGAATCCTCTTCCTAATGCAGCCATACCATGCAATCATTCTGTACCTTTCACTACAAAGCAATTATCTGAGTTGTGTGAATTGGCTAAAACCAATCAGCTATTAAAACTCAGAATGCTGCTTCTGCTTGGGAAGAAAGTCATGTTGTTAAACTTCCTTCTCCCCTTCATCCATCTCCCAGAGTGGGAGCCTGTGTGAGGGAGAAAAGAAAGGGAGCCTGATGGTGCTTAATGGCTGATGAATACAGCCAAGGATACAGGAGCGGTTGCCTGGCAACCTAGGAGGATGGGCTGAGGTCCCTTGTCACTGTGTGCAGTTGACACTGGCTCATCTCTTGTGCTCATGAGGACTGACTTCTGAGGGTTTGCACACTCTGTCCTCAGTGTGTATTGTAGTTGGCTTAGATTTGCATCGTACGTGTTTTGTCTCTGTGTGTTTCATACTTCTGTAAAGAAGCACAAGAGGAAAAGAAGCAAATCAAGCATTTTACTTAAAGGAAGAAAATGTGTGCTTCCTGTCCCATGCAGTTATTGTGCTTTTAAGATGGGAGCTGAGTCTAGGAAGAGATTTGCCTAAAATTGAGAGCTCTTAAACTTATTACCAGGTAAAATTCTGTTTTCTTAGTTCAAGAGCCCTGTGAAAATTATCATTAGTGCTAAAAGATAATGAGCTGGGGTTTGTGTTCTAATTGCAGCCTTGAGAAGAAGCCTTTTTGTGGTTAAACACAGCTCTGACATGACACATCTGCTTTGTTTCCCTTCTTACACAGAAATAATGTCAGGCTGCGAACACACTGAGGACTCTGACAGACTTGACCTTGTACAAGTTGTTCTTAAACAATTCAAATGGATTTTGAACACGGGTGTCAGCACGAGGGGTGGATCTGTCTTTGTGCTGCAGAAGGGCTGTACATAGGTGGTGCTTCCTTAGGTGGTGTTAATTTTGTGTTCCCTAGAAGACATTTTTGGTAAAGTACATGGACACTGTCACATGAACCTTGCTGTCATCAAATGAATATTGATCCAGTAACTATTTTTCTTTTATATGGAGATAATTATTAAGGAAAAAGGTGCAGCTGACTTGCAGAGGCTGCATTATCTGCTGTATTTTGAACATTGCCAGAGACTTCTTTGCTCTTTTGTTTCTCAGAAACAACTTTGGTGCCTAATGATGAGGACAAAGCTGTAGGAAACAGGTTGGGTTCTTGTTTTGAACTGTTTGGACATGGCAATTTTGTGCCCATTTCTTACACCAGGTAAAAGTGAGGTAAAAGTGTGTGTGTATCTACAATTGTATCATCTTGGGGATTCTTAAACAAAAAAATCAAAACCTCTCTCTTACTGGTAAGAGCAATTGTCATTTGCCAAATGCTTGCTTGTCTTTTTTCTTGTTGAGTTCAAACTTTTTTTTAATAGTTGTTCTGAAACTTTAGAGCATTTTGTTATAGTGTGAAACCTGACCAGCCAAACACCAGTGTTTGCATGGAAAGGTATTGATGGAATTGCAAAGAAATACATTAAACTTACTGAAGGTTTTGTAATTATCAGACTTGGAATAATAATCTCATTTTTATCAGCATTTTTATCTGACTGTGTTTTTCTGCACAGTCCATTCTCTCTCTGTCCCCAAGCAAACACACAGAGGCCAGACAGCAGCAGCCAGCTGTGTGGAAATACTTCTTGAAACTGGAGATCCTCAGAAAATCAGGTGAAAGGTTTGAAATGTTTCAGTTGGGATAGCTGAAGCCTTGAGGCCATTGTCATTAACAAAATGATCTTTCTCCTTCCTTCTCTTGTAAGCTGTAGCTTCTGACTTACTATTTATCTTTTTAATGGTTTATACTTATATTACAAGCCCTGAGTTTGCTACAGGGTGTTGAGAGATGTTTCATAGCTCATGATGATTCATGGGAAAGTTTGGATAAACTGCTCCAGACTGTATTTCGTGGTAACTTGTATTCTTTTGGGCAGCCTTGGTCTGGGGCAAGATTGCTCCTTCTCATCATCTGCACGTGTGATTGTCTGTGCATAGAATTGTATTACCCAAATTTAACCTCTAGCATTGAGGGAGCTGCAACTGCGCTGGTGTTCAGAAACTTGGATCCAAAGCCTTGAAATTGTGCTTTAATCTTCTGTATCAATGAAGGAAAATATTAAAATTTTAAGATGAATCTGTATTCATATCCAAGGTGTCGAAATTGCAGGCTGCTTACTCCCCTGTAGCAGATTCTAAGATAGCAAAATACCTTAAAAATACTTATAATTGAACCAAGACAATAAGTAAGCTTTTTTTATTATTATTTTTTCTCCTGTGGGCAGTTTGTATTATTCTCTATCTGTTCAATGTATTTATGTTGAAAAAAGCCTGACTAACTTCTGTAATGTTACCAGAAATGTTCTTTTATTTGCAATTCAAATGGAATAATTTTAAATTTTAAATCTTTGTTGTCCAGCTTCAGTAAGAAATGCGAGTGGAGTATATTAAATGCTTTCAGCATTCTGTTGAAATACCTGTTGCTGTCTTAGGAAATTTCAGTATTACTGATTTATTAAAACATTGGTTACTTTGAAATGTTGGTTAAGGAAATTTACACTATGATGCTTTAAATCAGCCAGTTTTGACACTTTCAACTTAGTTTTCCAAGGGTTTTAATCTTTTTTTACTGACCTGTATTGTAGTAATTTCTGTTGGGCTGCTTAATTTCTTATGGAACTGAAACACAGAAAGTCATGGAAAGTTCAACCCAGGGCAGATAAGAATTAAAAGATTTTATTTTTTTGTGTGTACCAGGAGCACTGTATGAAAATGAGATTCTGATTTCTTTCCTTAGTTATGGACACAAAATTAACCTCTCATCAACCTCTCATCCTTCATTTTGGCTTCTGTGCTGTTTTGTGTTATGTAATATCCTGTCCACTCCAGATATGTAGACAATTTATTGATTAAAACATATGATACAACAGGAAAAAAGGGTCATGGCTGATGCTTTTTGGATCTTGTTTCCTGTGTTGCTTCTGTATTTAAAAAATCCATGTGAAAAAATAAGAAGCAATGCAACAACTGCATACAAGCAAGTACCTAGCCAACAGCTGTGTTTTCTAAGAGTACAGCACTGCAACTGGAATTGGGAAAAATAAAACTTTATTGTGGATTTAGGGAGAAATGGAAAACAGTGCTAATCTAAAAATAATTTCTTTTTTTTTTTTTTTTTTTCTCTTTTGTGAAGAGTAAGATTTTGCTGCCTTTACTCTCTCTGGGAAAATAGAGCTCCTTCTGTTTTTTAGCTGTACTGCAAAGCTGATTCAGAGATGCAAACAACAATGAAGAGTGTTATTCCATGCTAGAAAGGCTTTGTATGGGGAGTTGCTGATGGTAAATAATTGATCTAACAACTAGTTTGGGAGAAAAGGAAGAATTTATTCAGTCTGGAGCACAACTTGGATGTGGAGATTGTGCTGGGCCAGAACCTCGGCCTCTCTTTGTGCAGTCCCAGTGCCTGCCCATCTGATTTAGCTGTTAGAAACTAATGAGCTGTGCTTTGTGTGCAGGGGGCTGCAGGCAGGTGTGATGTGCCAGGCTGGACTGGAGAGGAGGAGCTGGGGCTGAGGCTGAGCTGAAGCTGTGCCCTGCACAGAACAGCTGGGTCAGGGAGCCTGTGCTCACCCCACAGCCTGCCAGCAGTGAGGAAAGCTGCAGTGTTCCTGGGGGTGTGTGTGTCCCTGGGGGTGTCCCTGGGGGTGTGTGTGTCCCTGGGTGTG
>NC_031778.1:19667678-19692687 GCF_001522545.3 Parus major | reverse complement strand
GGTGTGTCCCTTTGTGTGTCCCTGGGTGTGTCAATTCACATTCCTTAGGTTGCAGGAAACAGACGGAGCAGGAGATACTGGATATCTTCCTACAGTGGTGATGCCAGGATGATTTTTTGCCTGTTCTTTTATATATACCTCTTATGTATATATCTCTTAGCATGTGTACATGTAATTCCTTAAATCTGATATTTTAGCATAGTCCTGCTATTCTGTTAGGCCAGGAGACCAAACATCCCAAAGGCCTCACAGCTGGAGGCTGAAAGACCCTTCCCTATCTTGAAAAACCAAGGTCCCCTCTAAAACACATCCTGTAAACTAGGATTAAACCCATCCAGAGGGGGTGCTTTGGGAGAGGGAGATGTCATGCTCTTCATTCTTGTCTCTCATTGGGACATCTTTGTTAGATATGCTAATTTTCAAGATCTGTAAAATGGTGTACATGATCTACTGTGGGTGTGCATTTTGGCGCGTTCCACCTTGGCAAATTGTTGCACCTTAAAAATCATCAAATACCGAGGTAAAAACCCTTTATCCCTTAACTGTGTCTGGCTCTTAATTTTAGAATCAAAAGAGGCAGCAGTGGCTTACCAGGTGCCTTCAGGATGCAACCACACCTGGCACAAGAGGGCAGCAAGTCTTCTGGCTAGAAAAGCAATAAATGGGTGTTGGAAGATCAGGTTTTTCTGTTCAGTTTGTGCCCTCATTTGTCCATAGGTGTGATCAGCAGTGTTTGTCAGAGACCCTGTTGGGGCTGGTGGATGATGTGTCAGGGCAGAGCTGGAGGGAGCTGTTTGCTCTGTGGGCTGGGATGTGTGGGTTGCAGCTTGTGGCACTGCAGGATCCGCCTGTCCTGCTGTATGGGGCAGTCCCACACAGAGTATTGCTTCTCTGGAGGATATACATAGATATATATCTTTATATATACATATATATGTGTTTTACAGCTCTCCTGTTGTAACACTCTTTAGTGATTGAAGATTCACTCATGAGATTCTTCCTGGCCCTTCTGTATTTGCTGGGGTAGAAGATATTTCAGCATTCAAGTCTTGGTTGGCTTGAGAATCCATCTCCATATTAAATCACTGTATTTCATATAGTAAATCTGTTATAAAAGCTTACATATGTGCCTGGAATGCAAGCTGACCTACTTAAACGACAGCCCTTCCCAGCTGTGCTGGATAGATCTAGAGATGTGTGTTCATCTTGCCAAAATCTAAACCCATTTTTGAAGAGGTGCTTTTTCTAAGAGTAAGGATAAAATGGTGATTTTTTTTTATTTTTTTTTTTTTCCTGTTTAGAGCTGATCAGCTTTTGATTTCCTGTATTAGGTTTATAGACTTTGTGCTTCCTAATGTGATCTTGGAATAGTAAGATTTACTTCTTAGTTGTGCAAGATGGAGTTAGTATTAGCATTTATAACATGAGCTCTCTTACTGACAAACTTTCTTCATTCCCTCACTCTTCCGTTCTGTTCTCCTTCTTTTAAGCTGCTTACTTTTGTCATGCAATTTTTCTTTTGCTTTCAATTATAACTACAAGATTCATCAAAAGTAAGGGCGGTAGAAATAAATTGTGAAGGGATTTTTAAGCCAAACAAACAGCATCTTTAAAAAGCACTGGTTTAATTCTACGGTTTTCCTAAATAATCAAGTGGTTCAAAGGGCAGGGAAATTGTTTTTATTACATTTTGTATACTCTGCATTACTATCATTTATAGCCCCAGATTAAAAAGTTCATCTTCTCTGCAGCAGACCTTTATAGGAGTTTAATTTTGTTGAATACAGACAAGACCAAATTAGAAGGAAACAGGAGAAACTAATCCTTCTTTTCTCTACCTTCTGCAAACCAACTTCACAGTAATGTGTCTGCAGCTTTGGCTTCTGTGCACTCATCCTTCAGCTACTGAAGGCTGAAGCTGCTGAAGCTTGAGTTGTTATTTATTTTCTACAGACCTATATTTTCATTAACTAGGAAGTATAAAACATTAGAAGTGAATCAGGAAGCCATTGCTGATTTTGATTGCTAACTTTTCTTTTTATTTTTTTTTGGAGGTTCAGTTGCTAAAGCTCTGGGAGTGAAAACTGAGGAGCAGGAACTGATTAGAAAATGAAATTTAAAGGAACTTCAAAAATTGCATTTTGACAAAGCACCTCTTTTCTGTGGAGAGAAAAATAAGTCTGTGAGGAAAGTGATCTTATTTCAGCCTTCCAAATCAGGATTTTTAGAGTGAAGAAGGAGAGATATGTTGAGTTTTCTTATGGTCATAAAGGTAAAACAGGTCACAAATTGTGTTACATTTGTCAATCGTGTCAGGACTGCTAAGTCTCAGAGAGACAGAAGAATTACCCATAATTCGGGTATTGTGAAAATAATGTATGCATTATTAACAAAACAAGAAAAAATAATGAATCCTTCTTACTAATAAATTCCCTTGGCATGTGATTTTCTCACTCACCAAGGGATTAGGGAGAGCTTGAACAACATGTCAGTCATTTTGCTGGATGTGCTTTTGAAAAAGGAGACTGCTCTGTGTGCAGCCATCCCCCAGCAAAGTGGCCAAAAGGGAAAAACATCTCCTCTGGGGTCTGGAAGACCTAAATCTTAATTCTGTTCAGTGCACATCAGTGAGCTGCAGGTCAGAGTGGTGTTCTGGAGCCTTTTCTGGTCCCTTCAATAGTTACCTGTGATGACTGTTTAGAAATAAATGGGAACAAATATTTGTTTCTTACTAATTTCCAAAGAGGTGACATTTGCATCTGTGTGAAGTTTTATACCACAGCATCCTTGTAACTGCTGCAAAAATGTTTAGCACAATTGGAGTTGGAAATAAAGCTTGGACAAGATGAGGAATATGGAATGAATGTCTTATCCATGATGGACAGGTCTTTCCTGGGCTTTGCTCAGTGCTGTCTGTGCAAGGTCTCTGCTGCTGGCACTCACTCTTCTTTAGTGCATCATTTGCATAGACATTGAAAACCTTTTTCATTGTGGGTTTTGAGACTGGTTATCCTTGCCTTTGTGTTTAATTTAATTTTCTTCCATTTTTTATTGTGGAAGAAAATATTTTCCCTCCCATCTCCTGTTTTAATTGAGGTTGTAGCCTAAACAACTGCTTGTAATTTAGAGGCAAACCAAATAATGCTGTTCCTTTTGCTGTACAATTTTTCATGAGATAAATGAAACTGCCATTTTGCTCTTAAGAGCAGATAAATAACCAGCACTAGAAACAAGAAAACCCGAGCGCCAACAATATACAAACATCAGAATCATCCTGTGCTTTAGTGAGGCAGACAGGATTGGCACTGTCCCTTTGCTCACAGCACTCCTGCTGTTGTTGAAGGTGAAATATTTCTAATTATTATCTTGTCAAAGCTGTCAGCCCATGGTGGTCAGTGCAAGAAACTTTATTGGCTGCTTCTGTCCTGTGATACACTTTAAAACACGTGGTTAACAAGGAGCCAGTGTTCATGGAGCCTGGATCAGAGTCATCTCAGCAATTGTGTAAAAGAACTCTGCATAGTCACAGTTCTTATGTCTAGGCTCTAGATACTATTTTTATTATCACTGCAATTTCATATGTAATAAGAGTGTCTCATTATTCACGTTTTGGAAACATTGGAATGATATTCTTCAGGAAAAATCAAACCAAAGCCCCAGTTGTGTCTTTCTGTTCCCTTTGCAGAGTATCTTGTGTAACAAAGTGTGTTACCAATAAAGAATGACAGCAGTGGTGTTAGCTGTTGGTGATATTGCATTGTTTGCATTAATTCTATAAAATAACAATATTCTTGAGGAAAAGTGAGGGCCCTGAAAGCCTTTGGGCCAGCACGAAGAGCAAACCTTTGTTTTTCCGTAGGCTTTGAGTTGTGAGGGCCTCTCTAGCTTTGCAGACCTATTCTAGGAAGCTTGTGACAAAATTAATTTTCTCTGCCAATTCTCAGCACTATTGGTGGAGTGTGCTCTGTTTCTAATGCCATGGAATTTAGGCTTGTAGTCATCCCTGGTGTCAGCAGGATGATGCAGTGATCTGCTTGTCATGCTTTCGTGCACAGCATAGTAACTGAATTTCCTCTTTTTTAGCCCTGATCACAGCAGTCATCAAATTTCTGTTCATTGATTGTCAAATGCACTCTTTAGACTAGGAAATATTGTATTTGATGTAAAGTAAATACAAATAATCAATTTTATTTATTTTTTTTTCTTCCCTGGGAGCGGAACAAAGCCCCACTACATTTTCACACTTGGGTCTTTCTGGAGAGGGTGAATGAATTAAGAGTTCCTCCTTTGGAAAACACTCCATTTAAATCATTGCACACAGCTGAGCACAACAAACAGTTCTATGAGAACATAAAAGCAAGAAAGCCACTTCTCACTGTCAGTCATTGTTGGGAGAGGAAGTGTGAAAAATCTTGAGTTTCCATCCTTTTTGTGCTATTCCCACTTGTAGGCTTGGTTTCAAGGGAAGAAGTATTTTCAGTACTATCACTCTCATCTCTTGAATTCTTAAAAATATTTAAGAGTTAACAGAAGGTGATGTGAGAAAATGCTAGAACTTAAACTACAAAATCCTTCTGTAGGTGCTAAAAGCTTAAAATCAAAACCTTACTCTTAAAGGAAGTGCTGGTACTTAGGAGCTAAGGAGAAGAGTTATTTTTATTGCCTTAGGCTTCCATTTTCTTTGAAATTAGTAGCTCTGTTTATGGGGGTGGGGGGACACCTCACAGAATACTGTAGTGAGGGTAAAAAAACTAATCATTGTGATTTTTCTCATGCTTAGAAGTAATACTAACATAGTTTATTTAAGGATTTATCTTTCAAGAGATGGACAGTTTGTGTTTGGAGAGGGCAGAAATGCTTTAGATGTTTCTCTTATTAGTTAATTATCACATGTATTTTGTTTTGCAGTGCAGAACCTCATTGATAAATAAACTTGTTTTTCTTAAAGATCTCTTTTAAAAATAGAGCAACTCAGACTTGTTTTTAGAAGCTCAGCACCAAATCTTTGACTTCCCCAAGTTTGTTGGTCAGGGAGGAGTTTCTTAATGTGTCCCAGGGAAGGGATTGTGCAACTTAGGTATCTCTTTTCTTAATGGGGACCTGGCTGAAAAGCAGGAATAGAAATGCTTTTTACAGTTGCTGTCCAGTAGCTGTCCTAACAGAAGCTTTCAGGAAAAACTACTTTGGTTTTTCACTCTTGAAGTAATGAAGTCACCAAGAAGAAGAAGCCACCAAAGTTCTTACATATTCATGTCTCTGCACATCAAAATAACTTCATTTAGTCTCTGTCCTTAAGCAGAGGAAGGTGCACTAGAACTGAGCTGGAAACCTCCACCCACTGAACGGATGTAGCAGTGGAATGTTTCACAGGTACTTTCCAGTGAAAACTCAGTGAATTAATTCAAAGATGATGTTCAGCATTGGAACTGGAAGTCACAGAGCAGCTGGGGAGGTGCCCCAGGTGTCTGCTGGAGTCTCACCCCTTGCACTGACCCTGAGCTGGCCAGGGCAGCTCCAGCTATTGTTGGCAGTAAATGACAGTAGGATGGACAAGCCTGGTGTACTGCAGGAGCCACTGACTGCAAATTTTGGGCCATGAGCTGATTATGGGGGAATACATAGCAATAACTCAGCTAAGCTAACAGAAATAAAATTTAAAAAGGTCTAATTTCAAACCTAAGTTAATTTTTCTCTCTTTGCTTTCTTGGTAAAGAGCCTGTTCTGACTGTGGAATGGTTGATTTAACCCAGCTAATGTAATAATCAGGCAAGAATAAAGCATGAGCGTTTTCTTGTAAACTTCATTTCTGTGAACCAAGTGAGAATAGAATATCTTTTGGAATTCACTGTTCTGATGACTGAGGTTTGGGGACTGTCTGATTTACCTTCTATAGCAAAACTCAGGACATGAATATCTTTTTCTTCACCTTATGTGATGCTTACCTTGAGAGGTGTTACTGCTTGTGGGGATGTTCTTATTCCTAAATGAGGTTTTTGTTTGAATTGGCATAGTTTGTTTCAGGAATTTTACTTGTAAAGTATCCTTTACTTAGCCTGAATTGTCTTGAAAAACTCATCTGCTAGTGTTTTACCCTCTGTGTTTCTGTTTCAGTACTTTAAAAACAAAAAAGAGAAGAAAAACCAATACATTGTAGTTTTAAAAACAGACTTCATTGCTTCTTGATTACAAAATTTTCTAATGCTATTGATTAGACTATTTTGAGGGTAATCCAGACGGAGATTAACATGGGAAGAGCTAATTACCTCTTCAAAGTTGCAATTGTTTTTTCCTTTAAAATAATGCTGTGTCTTCTCTTTGATTTTTGTCTTGGGCAGTTGCAAATGTAAATGTTGAAATAAAGCTAACTTTGAAGGCAGAGAGACAGGTGTACTTTTACAACAAATTGATTACAAATGTATCAGACACCTGTTATTTGATTTATGTGGCAGAAAAGAGCAAATATTTTCTTGGAACTCAGCTGGGAGTGTGGCTGGATAAGATTATCTCCTTGTGCTGGAGAGGGAGGATAAGACAAGCAAAACAACCTTTTGTTTGGTTTAGAAGCCCTTTTTGTTAAACAGTCAAAACAATATTGAAATTTCAGTGTTGAAGGAAAGTATTTTCCTTGGGGATAATCTTTGGGAAAGACAGGGGAAGGGTGGGTTGGATTTGAGGCTCTTTGCAAAGGTTTTACCAAGGAGCTCTGCATGGGCAGCAATGATTGTTCTCTTCGGTGGAGAGCTGCAAAGTTCCCATCCCAGACACTGGTGTGGTAGCTAACATTTAGATTTCCTACGAAATGCAAATTCAGAGGTTCTTTAAAAGCAGCTGCAAACTTTGTGTGGCCTTTGGCATTTTGTCCCAAACACCTGCCACGAACCAGAGATACGCTTCATCCTGCTGCCTGTGAGAAAGTGAAAGGAGAGGAGCAGGAGAGAGGAGACAAAGCAGCTTTGCCCGAAGCACATGTTAATCAAAGCAGATCAAAGGATATGATGTCAGTTTATAGAGAAACAGGTCAGGCAGGCCCAGGTAGCTCAGGAAGCAGGGTGCTGATTATTCCCAGGAGAAAGTCAGGTGTAGGGTTACTGCGCCACAGTGGGAAGTCAGGAGGTCAGAACTCGCACAGCAACCGAGTCCCCTGGCTGGAGCAGCTCGGTTCCTCTCAGGAGAGTTTATTATTTTATGGAAATGGGAGAGAATGAGCCCAGTGCAGCCAGTGCAGCCCAGCCAGGTAAGCACATGTGGAATGCTGTGCTGTGGGGAGCTCTGGGGCATCCTTGCTCGGCGTGCGGGAGCTTGTTCTGCTGCCGGCTGTGGCAGCGCGTCCACGCGAGGGGACTTGTCCTTGCAGGTGTTCTGGGGCAAGGAGGAAATCCACATCACTCATCTCTGAAATGCATTATTAAAACAAAGCAACAACCCACTGCTTGCGTTTAGGAGGGTGAGGAAAGGTCTGATAAGATCATGTAAGCATTTGGCACCATCCTGTCAATAAAGGTTGCTTCAATTTAAGGTGATCTGTGGATGTTTGGGGTTACTGTTCTGTAGCTCTGTTAAACCTTCCGCAAGTGTTTTTTTGGGTACGAGGTGCTTTGCACAAATTTCCTGCCTGTTGCATGTGAGCAGGGCATGGCAGATGCAGGGAGATGAAGGATCTTGTTTGTGTTCACATTCGTGGCTTATTTCAGCTTGTTGCCTTTATGGGTTTTTTTTTTCCTTTTGTGGGTTGTGCTGAGGTTACACCAACACATGCATGCAAAATAGCCCTTGTGGGCACTTGTGTGACTAACTGTTAGAACAGAGTATTCTGTCCTAGGTATTTTAAATTTTCAGTAGAATCCTGAACACAACACTTCATAAATCTTGCTTAGTCCTTCTTTTGCAACATTAATGTCAAATTTTTGCTTTGAGAAATAATATTTTCCCAGTAGCCTTTTTTTCTTTCAACAGGCTGTTTTAACATCCCAGAAAGTGTTATCACCCTGAGGAGTTGTTCCATTATTTTATCTTCTTAGCATTCAGTGGATTTTTTTCCCCTGACATTCAACCCATGCTTTTCTTTTGCTTGACTTTACCAGTTTCTTCCTGGCCTCTTTCTCATGCTTTGCATACAAGGGATATAGTTTTGTGTCTATTTTATATTTTTCAAAAATCCTCAAACCGCTGTGAAATTTGCAAAAGATTTTCTGAGAGCTGGAGTGGTAACTTTCTAGTCAGTGACAAAATGTGTTATTATTTTTCCCTTGAAGATATCCTTTATATGCATGCACACATGTAATCCAGGGGTTCAAGTGTGTGTTTCAGATTTCCATATTTAATAGGGAATAACTCCATTAATGCTGGAACAGGTTTAGTTCACAGAGAACTTCTATTATACTGCCTTTTTATTTTTTTATTTATTTATATTTTTTATTTTTTTTCTGTGTTTTTTTTCCTGTATGTCAATAATTATGTAGGAACTATCCAGAAAACATATGGTGGCAAATTAGATTTTGATCCAGATTTTAATATTGAATAAAGCACCAGGAATATTCAATGCTGTACAGGTCTAAATACTATTTCAGGCATGGTAATGAATAAATTGGTATTGTTTCTTTCTCTCTTTCTTCATTCAGGAGCTTACTTGTGGTTACAGGGGTTTGCTGCTCAGAAGGTTATCCAGTCTAACTCCAATCTTATATTTTATGCTGTATGTGAGGAGCTATTTCACTTCTGCCAATATAATCTATGAATAAAACTGATGGAGAATACTTTCAGGCATGTTGTATTTTATACAGGTCTTTTGGGAACTATGACTGCAATTCTGGCTTAATTCATACCTCTTCTCCATTAGCCTAAGTGAGCTAAGTCAAATGCAATTCCTCTTGATTTGAGTTAATGGAAATGGGACAAGAATTAGAGCTGCACAGTAATTCTGTTTTTGAAAAAAAATAAATGGGTTTCTGTGTGTGCACACATGCAAACAAACATGCACACCCCCAGTTTCATTTTTTCAGTTGCCATCAACCTTATTTCCATGTATGCTTGGTTTTAGAAACTGTCCCAAATAATTGGTGATCCAACTGGTGTTTTTTAAGGATTGAAAGGTGCAGAGATTAACATTACTCAAGATACCTGTCAAAACCACTGCTAGTGAGACAACTTGGGTTCCTTTTCATGTTACTTATTTTTAGAGAACTTTGAGGCTTGTGTGAATTACTAAAGGTGCCAGATTGACAGCCCTGGAGGTTGGCTTCACTTATTCATTAGCAGAAGAGATACGGCCCGGGCAGCAGGTGCACAAACCTTCTTGCTGTGCTGTACCCATGGCTTCAGTTCTGCTGTGAAAAAAACAAAAACAAACTGCTTTTGAGGATCCAGGGTTTTGGTCCTGCTCCCTCCTTGCCTTTCCCTGCAGCATTTCATTCTAATGGTGTTGTGATGATTACGTTGGAGCCCTAAAGACTATGCAGAGCCCTTTATTTGATTTCCCCCAGCAGCCATCAGATGGGGAAGGAGGCTCAGGGCTTACATAAGTCAGTAATTCTCGCCATCTGGTCAATCAGCAAATATAAGGTCACTCTGCCGTCACAGCATTTTTGTTTTGCACCAAGTACAGTCAGCCCAGAGAATAAATTAACTCTTGGTTCCGTTCTGTTGTTGTTTTGCTGCTGCTGGAAATGGTTCAGAGCCCCGTTCCCGCAGCCGGGGTGTGACAAGTGAAAAGAGCAAAGCTCTGAACAATGGGGCTTTGACTGCCAGCCCTGGATTGATCCCTGGTTCAGGCAGCCCTGCAGAAATGTGCTGGAACTCACCAGCAGCACCTTGCACTTTCCTGGTGCTTTGGGGTTTTTCCTCTTCTGTTGTTGCTTTTAGAATCAAGATCCATTCCCTTCACACGAGTTGTTGTTTTCAGTCTTCCCATGAATTAAGTACTGTTTACTGGAGAATGAGACAATATAAGGCCCACAAGATGCAATTACTGTAAATTTTAATTTGATGACATTGTACATGAGTTGTAATTGATTTTACACTGTATTGTGTTGCTAGATGATGGTAAGCTTGCTAAGTGTGTGTAATCCATGCTTGCCTCTGGCCGACAGAGGAGAGAGCTGAATCGAGAAGTTCAAGTTAAAACAGCTTGTTCTTTTGGTTCTTGAGAGGCACAGGTAAATGAGCAAGAATGAGAGGAGACATATGAGCATTATTAATAAAACATCTTAAAAATTTTTGGGTTTTTTCAGGGCTCCCCTATGTGATGCTTATTAACATAACTTAAACGTTTTTATAACTGGTTTCATTATATATATATATATACATATATATACACACACATATATATATTTAATATAAACATATTATTAAACAACTGTATTATTTCTAAAAGCAGTTCCCAGCAAGTTCAGACTCCCTCTGTAATTGATCTGGGCTTTGGATCAGCTCCGAATGTGTGTTCCTTAGGGTTTGTTCTTGTGTTCTGATGTTGATTTTTAGATCAATATATATGTAGTTTCATGAAATATTTACAGACCAGGTCTAAAAGAATCAGCTACTACTTTTTGCTGAGAAAGGTGATGGGAAAATATCAAGAGCCTACAAAAAGATCTTGGCGTGCTTGCATGGAGCACTGGGAATTGAGAAGGAAATGTCCCAGAAAGCAAATTTCAGTCTCAAATTTGCTTCTTGGCTACCAGGTCTACCCAGCTTGTTAGGCTACACGAACAATTTTATTTCAGGTTTGTGTTTTTGACAGCAGAACTCTGAATGATGTTAATGAATGTTTTAATCAGCTGCAGTTATTAACTGGGGGACTCTGTAAAAAGAGTGGCAGTTCTGAAGGTGCACTGTGAAAGTGTTTCCTCTCCCCTCGGTGCTGGATGACCTCAGCCCTGCAAATCGAGGTTTGCTCTCTGGACAGTTACTCACAGAACATCACTGGGCCCCTTTTTGGCTCTTTTTGAATGATAATAGCAAGGGTTTCCTGTGACAGCATTTCTTGCACAGCTTGGCTCTATTCCCCAACCAGGTACAGTAACAATGGGTAATTTAAAATAATTCGTTTTATTGCTGCCTCCTGTAGATTTTTGACTTTCATTTCAAAGTGGTGAATCTAGAGAGCTGGAGAAGTATGTTCTGATCACTATCCTGGTGCTGTGAAAAATACAAGATTTAAATAGTCCCGCAGAGCCATCAGCAGCTGGAACAGCACAGAGCACTCTTTTTACTTCAGCTGAAGTCATTCGAACATTTTCAGGGTGCTTTTAACTCTTTTATCACAGGAATACCTGGGTTTTTTTAGCTTTCATTTCCCAGTTTATATGTGCTCACAAATCAGGAGCTGAGATTTCAGTTCTACACAAATATTATCGCTAATATAAGCATATTAAATCTGAGAAAACTGCATAAATTGAAGCGTGATAAGAGGGAATCTGTCTGCAATGGTGAGAATTGACCACAAAACTGGATATCAAGTCCAAGACTTTCAGCTCCCAATCTGCTTGGTATTATTGTTGTTTTGCTGTTACAATCCTTTCCAGTTCTTAAAGGTATGTTGCAGATGATTGCATCCTAATATGTGTGCCTGAAAATGAAACAAGATAGCAACATCTTGCTGCAATAAATAAAACTAAAATTGAAAACATAGTAGATGAACAGCAAAAGGATGATGTTTGCAAAGTGTTCAAAAACTTTTCCTCATAAAACTGCTTTAAACTTTGAAATTCTACCAAATGCAGGAATAAGCCCTTGTCAGCAGTAGGTTCTGTTGGATTCAGTGTTTGCCACCCTAGGGAAGTGAGCCAAGGCAAGTTGTTGGTTTTTTTCCCCCAGTACATCATTGTTCAGTGTGTGTGGTAAGGGTTATGTTTATTTTGGCTGCTCCTGCACCTCTTTTTCTAAAAGTCAGTCACTTACTGGAGAAAAGCAAAGAGCGGAGGCTGGCGCGGAGGGAATATCAATGTGGTCTGAGCAGTTCAGGCAAAGGAAATCTGGTTTTATGTAAACTTCTTATGCAGATATGAGCTAGTTCATAAACTAAAGAGTGCTCTGCATTCATAGCAGGTCCTGACAAGCTCTCTTCCTTTCTTCTACTTCAAGTGCTGGAAGTTTTCTGGAAATTTTTCCATCTCTGTATAGGGATTTCATTCCATGGTCCTAGTGGAAAAGGTGGTGATGGTGAGAAGTTTTCTTTCATTTGCTTTTTTCCTTTTCTTGAAGTAACAGCATCTCCATGATCATCACCAGTGAGTTCTTGAGTGTGTTTTTTAAAGACAAGTGATGTTGGGATTTTGTTACAATGTCGTTCTGATCCAGGTCTTTGGAAATTTTTGTTTCCTGATGTTTGGTTTTGTGTTGGGAGGTTTGTTTGGTTCTGTTTCCCCCTTGCCCTCCTCAAGGCCTGGTCTCTAATTAATCTCCTGGTTATGGGATATATAGAACTGAGACTAATAACTGCAAAACTGTTCATTTTGCATTTAATCATCAATCAGAGAAGCAAGAAAGATTGACTTCATGTACATCAGGCAAGTAGCTAGAAATCATTGCAAACCAACAGGGAACTTCGAAGAGACTTGTTATCTTCTTCCCTCTTGAGAAAAATGTGCATGTAATGCTGGAGCTTTTCACTCAGATTTTAAAATTCTGGTTTTTTAGAGCCCACACTCAAGTTGCAGCTGGTGGAGAACCACAGGTTCCTTTGGGCCTGCCTGGTACCAAGGGTCAGCTCTCTTGGAGTGTTGCTGCAGCTGCTTCTGCCTTTTTCCTGTTTCATGTTTCTGGTTATATTTTGGTCATATCCTGAAGCTCTTCTTAGCATTCAGGAGTATAAAAAGCATAAGCTGAAGTTAACTAAATCCATCCCTGTGGAAACAGTTATAGGAATTGGAGCTGTGCTTTTTAGCCCGAATGTTACTGTGCATCCACAGTGCTAGGCATAGTAGCTGGCTTTGTCAATTTGTATATATATTCATCTTTTTCTTCAAATAGTGCTTTTGAAAGTGGCATTTCTGCTGTCTATGTAAGCTCAGATTTTCTGTGCCTTCATAACACAATTAATTTACCACATTTTATTCCTGCTAGCCTTGCAAAGAGGGACTGAGTCAGACTGTATTTGTTCTTGTGCCTCATCAGCAGAAATGTTTACCAAGTTTCTAGTTTTGCTATATTTGTGAAAATGCAATGAAAGTAATGGGGTTGCACTGGTATCAAGAGGGTTTAATTTGGTTTATGTTGTTATTAGCCTTGATTGAGACATGAGCAAGAAATAATCCAGTTACTCTTCCACTGCCTGGGAATGAGTTTTTAGGGCAGACAGCAAACAAATATATATCTTTGC
This sequence comes from Parus major, assembly GCF_001522545.3. Lineage (NCBI taxonomy): Eukaryota > Metazoa > Chordata > Aves > Passeriformes > Paridae > Parus > Parus major. The sequence continues at coordinate 19,679,372 of NC_031778.1, read as the reverse complement.
ACTTGTAAACAGAGTTTATTTGACCTGATAGTCTGAAGTTACAGCAAACCCAAACCATGGGATGGTTGTGCAGAAGGATTGTTGTTTCTCCCTCCTTTTGGCAGTGATGTGTAGTTGTCCTTCATGAACTCTGCTCTCTTATTTTTTGCTGTCTGTATGCCTTTGGTAGAGGAAAGCATAGGCAGACTCTTTGGGTTATAAATACTCATCCATTCCCATATGGCAGTAAATATAATTTAATTTACCATATATTGTTCCAGCTCCTGGCAGTACCAGTGACTCTGGCACTCTCTCCATGGAGCAAAGGCCCTGTGAGCTCTGGAGATTCAGTTCTCTGGTAGTTTATGGCCATTGTGGCCACTTCCTGCAGACTGGAGCACTGCTTAAATAGCAGATAATTATATAAACCCTGTCCTCTGAGAAACAACAACCTGAACAACAAAATGTTTATAACTCCTGCTTTCCTGATACAGAGAAGTCTTTCCTAGTTACTGTTTCTACACTTACCAGATTACATGTAAAAAGCATAAAATCCTTTATATTATCCATAAACATAATAACAAATGCTACACTACATAACTTAGGCTTAGTCAATAATTCTAGACTTAGCCTGAGGGGTTGAAGAGAAAATTATTCCTGTTACAAATTTTAATTATGCCATAAACTCTGGGAAATAGCTATTGATCTTCAGCATCTGGCATCAGAAATGTCGCCTGCTTTTTCTGGTTATTTAGTTTGTCAGTAGCATTGTCATATAGGATAAAAATAAAAAATGTCACAGGAGATGAAGATGCACCATATGCAAATGAGAATATTTTGGTTTGTTTATGTACTAAAAATATTTTATTGCTGAAGAGTTTTTTGTTTCTTACCAGATTTTTTTAGCTATCTCCAGAGAAATTTGCATTTGAGATGCAAGAAAGCAAATTCTAATTCTATCAAAGACTCTTTCTCACCATGGGATGCTGTAATGTGTACAGTGTGTTTCTTGTCTTAGAGGTACATTTAAAATTGGAATTCAATTAACTTCTCTGTTGTGGAAGAATTATAATTTCAAGGGCCAGATGAGACAAAGGCTGGATCCTTATTTCTGCTTTTTTTTTTTTGTTAGATGATGATTGTTAGTGTAAAAATTTTAAGTCAGGCTTAAAATAGTAACCTAGAAATTCTCATCTGCTCTGAGATCAGTGGCTCTGTGGCACAGTGAGCTCTTACTCAGATGCTGCAGAAGGAAAAACTTTTAGGAAGTTTGAATTTCAGAGCAGGATGTACTGAGAACAGAACTAGAGATGCAGACCACCTTTCTATCCCACATAAGGCCTAGATCCAGGTGTGTTGTTTGGTGGTTGGGCTGTATGTGATTGATGGGGTGAGATTGTAGGTGATCCCCAAAACTGTTTGTTTTAGGTGACTGGAAATGCAGGCTGTACTCCAGAAAAACTCAGGTGCAGGTATCCTTGTAGACAGGGTAACATAAAGCTCCCTTTCTTTTGCCATATCCAGAATGGTCTTTGGGGAGACACTGCTTTGAGGCAGATGGGAGATAGTCTTCCCTGTCCAGGAGAATTGGAGCTGCAAAGGGGAAAATGGGCTGGAGAGCTCCAAGGAGTGGCCCTTGGAAGAGCTCACTGCAGTGGAAGGAATAACAGAGGCTCTCTGAGTGCTGAGCAAGTGCCTGGGGGACCAAAAGCACTTTGTGCTTTCCCTCCAAAGGTCTGAAGCCAGGATGGAATTTGTGTGGTGCTGAGACAAACAAGTGCTGCTGGCTCAGTGCAGACGCAGTGCAGCCAGTCTTAGTGCCAAGCACTGTGGTGATGTGTGGATATTAAAAGGAAGGAGGTTTGTAAAGCTGTACCACAGGCTTAGAAGGAGCCCTGCAGAGGATACTCCCAGGAACACCCTTGAGAAATGCTGTGCTTTCCTTCCAGTTACAGCAAGGGATGGAAGCACCTCTGTCCCTTCCTGCTCGGTAGTTTTACTTAAATTCTCCTCTTCTCTTCACGCTGTGGTGAGCCATGTGTTACCATACACTGCATCTGAAGTTTCTCAAACTCTGTGCACGTGACTGTGACCTCTTATTGACAAAGTCAACTCAGCCAAGTAGGACAAAGCTGACTTCAGAGGGGCAGCTTGTGGTGGCTGTTGCCAACTCTTCGGCAGGAAATTGCTCTCTCTGAGGGTATCTGCCAGTGGTGTATTGATGCTCGAACCCTCCTGGCTGACTTTACTCAGCCTGGCTTGGAACAAAAGGGAAAGAAACAAATACCATTGAGGCTTGCAGGCATGTGAGGTGGCCAAGCTGACAGGTTGCACTCCAGCAGGTAAACGGAAGCCTATTAAGAGCACACAGAGACAAAACGTGTTGTGTGAGCATCAGGTGTTTTTTTGGGATGGACCTCAGTGAGGCAGACAGCTGTGGCTGTTTCAAGGACATGGAGCAATCATGTGTTTTCTGAAGGATTTCTGTGGCAAGTTCTGACTTAAATGTTTTCACGTAGGACTGAATGTCTAAATCAAAGTTTGTATCTGCGTTCACTTTACAGAGCAGGACCGAGGTGGCATCTCCATCTGACTGCAGAGCTCTCTCAGCAAAATGTAAAACACTGCACCATCCCCAGTTTTGTGTTCTCTGAAGTGCCCTAGCAGAACTTGAATAATACTTTTTTTGTCTGCTTTCATTTTCTAAAAAGGGTGAAATGTATGAAATGTGTGCAGTTTTCACAGGGAAAAAGAATCATTGAAATGCCCAGTTCTCTCTAAAAGCTTCCAACAGCTTCTGAACCCAGACCTGCAGTTACCCTTTAGCCATTTAATTTAGGCCTTGTACTCCAGGAAAGTTCTGCCATTTATCTGTTCTACCATTTATTTAGGTGACAAAGGGAAGCTCAATACCTTGAACAATATAAGCTCTAATTTTCATATACTTGGGATTTTCTGTCTATTGTTTCTGGCTGGCAGGTCAGATTTGTACTGCTGCCATATGCAGCAACTTAAAATTCATGTTGGTGTGTCACTGCAGTTACTACACTCCAGCCACCACACCAGAAAACTATTAACTTTCAGTTAATGATAACAGGAAATGTTTCATAATAAACTGTGAAATAACCTAATCATCTGAAAAAGTGTAAAGATTTTATATTAAAAAGCAATTAAACTTTGGGGGGTTTTTTGTTTGTTTGTTTCTTTTTAAGAAATTGTAAGACATGCAATGAATTGGCTTTTGCTTTGGAGGGAATCTGTGCTTGCTATAGCATGGTGTCTGCTCTAACAATAGATGTCAGCCACTGAATTTTGGGATGTTTATGTGCAGGGAGAGGCTCTTTGGCAGGGAGAGAGTAAAGTGGCAGCTTGCAGCCATTAAAGCTCGGCGCTGTGTTCTGCTCAGGAGACTCAAAGCCACAGATGGGCTAAGAAAGAAGGACTTCTCTCAATTTTTGGTTGAACAAGATTTTCTCTGTAGGCTTGAGTTGCCCCTTGTTTTGCTTTGTGCAACTCACTTGCTTCACTTTCTAGCCTCAAGTGTCATTTGAGATGAGCAGCAGGAGCTGCCCGTGCTCTGCAGGCAGCGCAGGGTTAAACTCCCTCAATAGTTCTCAAGTGACTTTATCTTAGGAAGGTAAATACTATATCGATATCTCAAGGACTACTGACAAGTGCCTTTGTGGGCTTAATTGGCTCATTTCTAACAGCAGAGTGTTCAAATGAAATAGAAAAAAAAACAAGGTCTTCTGTGCAAAAGGAAGCTTTTTCTAAACGGTGGGGTTTGAACTGAGCTGGAAATCAAGAGGATGTATAAAACTCCATGAAGGATGGGAAGGGAAAGCGTGGGAAAGAATGAGCAGCAAAGTGAATGTGATAATTTTCCCAGAAAGCATTTATGCTGCAGTTGTGGTCAGTCAGGAAACCTGGCAGCACCAGCCACTTCCCATCACACTGATAGAAGCCTCAAATCAGGGAGGAGGTTTCCACCTTCCCCACGGTGTTCTTGTTTCAGGAGAGACTTTTCCAACCCCCAGTTGGCCACACACCCAAAATGCTGCAGGCACTGTACTAATGACAGGGTTATAAACCAGGCTGGAATGTGAGTCTGGATGTAATTATGTATGTTCCCTCCATCCCATGCCATGTGGAAGTTTCAGGGCAGGTTTCTGGGTGAGGGAGGGATTAGTTCCTTCAGTGCCTGATGTACAGCAGTGAAATGAACACTTCTACTTTTATCTTGTGCTTTCATGTCCAGTGTCAGTCTGAGTAGCTCTAAGCACACTCCAGAGGTGATCCAGAAGTGAAAGGTTCCCAGTATATCACTTCAGTGCCGTTTCTTATTCTGCTTTTTGGCATTTCCAACTCCTTTTATAATGCAGATATCTGATTTGTACATGAATTCTCGAGTGTTTGCAGGGATTATTTTGGGAGGGTTTTGTAGGTTGGTTTGTTTTTATTTATTTTATTTAATTTTTATATTTATTTTTTTTAAAAATGAGGATGGAAATTTATCTAGCATAATGATTTTGTTTGACTCATGAAAATTCTAAGTATTGTAAGATTTCAACATCTTGGGGAAAAAGATCTAGCCCCCTAAATTTACTTTAATCAAATATTATCCCAAATACAGTCTTTCTTAAGTGTGAAAGCTGAAATTTGGCTTGGAAATGCAGTGTATTATTCTGTTTATTCTGATAGCATTACATTTTGTATTTTTAAGGTAAGCTGTATCCTCCGGTGTGGTCATGGATGTCTTGGAGTCAGCAAACAGCAGGTGCTGACATCTGGCTCTGCTGAAGGTGGCTCTTGACATCTTTCAGGGATTCTCAAGGGTCCATGAAGCAGTCTGTCACTCAGCACTGCACTCTTCAGCTGCAGATCAGAGGGTGCAGGTTCCACATCTGGAAATCCTGCCCCAGCCTTGCGTGGTGGTGCAAGCACAGGAGTTAATTGATGTGTGACCTGAAATCCGTCACACTGGAGGGCTGTGGGTGGCTGGCAGTGTGTGCATGCACAGGCAGAGCAGTGACCTGGCTGTGCCTACAGCCAGTTTCCAGAAATCAGGAGCACTCAGAACACACTCTCTGCCCACCCTGGGCCCCTCCCAGAGATCAGGACAGAGACAAACGAGCAGGACAGCAAGGGAGGCTTGCACAACACCTTGGTTGTGGTTGCACACACAAGAGCAGTGGTTAAAGTTCACCCTTGTTTATGCAATTAGCTTATTACTGAATTCACCTTGAAAAAACTTAGGGTTTATGTGTTTTGCATTTCCAATACATGTACTCCTACCATGGGAGGTTAGTGGTACACCCACAGGCAATAATGTTATTTCTCCAGCCATCCACCTTGGCCAACAAACGTTTCCTGAACAGTTTGCTAAGGTGGAAGAGGTGGGTTTTTTTCCTTTACATATACCCAAAAGCAAGAGAAAAATCAAACTGATTCTGAGACCAAAAGGACTCTTGGTGTCTAGATATATGTAGCCTCAGGGTATTTTTTTCCCTGGTTTCTTTTATTTATGTAAAATTGTAGCTTTATTTCTGTTTATTGCTTTGTCTTTAATGCAGACCAAAAGGAACCATTTTTGCTGGATTTAAGGTCTGTACCCAGTTCTGCAGTGTGGATGATTCCTGCTGTGCTTCAAATGAATGAGAATAAGGTCCAGTAAAACCTGGCTTTTGTCTATTTTTCAGCTGTTGGGTTTAAGAAACTTGGATTGTTCCTTTTTTTTTCCCCCTGAGTTTGGTGTCAGCTGCAGCCATTTGAGCTGGATTGCATCTTTTATTGCAATTACAGCAAAGCTAAAAGATGCAGGAAAGAAAAATCACCTTCATATTTCTAAAGAGATGTTTAAAAAAAAAAAAAAAGGATTTTCTGTTGTCTCAGAAGCAGATGTTTGTTTAAACCCAATCATGAACTTGTACTCAGATATAATTTATTGTATAATTTTTTTATCAGGCTTTAGTAAATAAACTGCCTTGGGAGCAAGTGAATTGGAGTTTTCTGTATGCTGAAGTCTTGGAATGAGGCTTCTTTCAGCAGAGTTCAGCATCCTAGGAAAAGAAACAAAATTGCTGATGAAGCAGGCTCATGTATACTTGTCAGGGTTTTAAAAATGCAGCAACCTCAGTTTGCAGAACAACTCTGCTAAAGTCTGAGTAATTGAGTTCAGTCCAAATCAAATCTCAGTCTTTAAAACTCAGGCTTTTAAAAAGTGGAGTTTGTAGGGGTTTTTTTTTAGTGGTTTTTTTATATATTTATTTAATGTTTTGACTGTGGGACTCTGGCTGTGTTCAGGCATTTCATCCTCGCTGCCTCTGAGTGCAGACAGGTCCTGAGTGGGGGCGATGGAACCCAGCTGGTGTCTTTAAATTATTTCTGACCAGATGTGAAATAGCCAGCTGAAATTTTGTGATGGTCATCTTGTTTTCCTTTATGGAAATCCTTAGCTGATAAGCAAACACAAATCTTTGAGAATGAGGGTTTGAACTGGACCCAAGCTTTAAAACTGTTCCTGACTTGCAGTAATATACTTCAGCAGATTACAGGCATTATAAGCACAAATGTACATGTTTGTTTTTGCTAAATTTTTGCTAAATCTGTTTAACAAATTTGTCCTGACAATCATATTCTGTTTGAATTCTTCCTCTTAAATGCTGCAGCAGAATTATCTGCATTTCATTTAATTCATTTTATCTTGTTTGTATTTCTCATTTACTATTGTAAGTGGAAGTATCCAGTCCACCCACTGATCCATGTTTGGCTTTCCAGGGAAACAAACAAAAACAAAACAAAAATATAAAAGAATAATTTTAAAAATTGACTGTTTCAATCCTGAAATACATTATTAAATACAAAATTTAGGACTGAAGCATTCATTTAAAAAGGCAAGTTAATTGTATATATTAAAAAGAAGGTCATATTTATCCTATTGGAATGCTTCTGTTTGACAGGCTGTTTATAGCAACCATGTTTTCTTGTTTTCTGGTTTTTTATGGCATATATGGGCTAAAAGTTATAATTGGCCATATTTTCTGTTTTGTCTTGGTTTGACTTTGGCTTTTGTTTTGGGAAGTGAATGTTTAGGTTTTTGAATATGCACATCTGTTGTGAAGATGGAAAACTGATAGAGGCATGATTGCTTACTGTAATAGGAGAAAATTAAATCCCTGTATTCCATGGAGCAGAATAGCAGCAGAATGCTGAGATAGCCCATTTGAAAAAGCAGAATTTTAAATGTTCCTGGGTTGTTCAGTTATCATTTGTAAACCCCGTAACCATGAGGCATTGCAGCCATTTTAAATTACTAGTGTATAAATGTTTAAATTATGCCAAGTATAAAGATAAGCATTTCTATTATGCTTCTGAATTTGGAGATCATCAGTAACTTCCTATTCTTCATAAAGTTCAATTTCATGCAAGAGTAACTGATGTTTTCAGCTGCAGTCAGTGATGCTGGGGCTCTGCAGAGCTGTTGGGTGGTGAGGGAGAAGGAGCCAAAGAGAAATAATTTAGAGTAGCCTATGCTTGATTTATTAAGGCCATTGTGACAGTGTATCTGCATCATGTTATTAAACACAAACATTATCATATTAGTCATTTTCTGTATAATTATAACTGTATAATTACTGTATTTTATATACCCAGCTTTGTGCCCATTAGCTTTTAGTCTTAAATCATTAAAGGCAGATTTAAACTTCCATATGAATATGAATGCACTTTTTTCTTAATAAGGTCAGTCTTTTTTAAAAAAAGCTCAACATCCTGCAGATGTTGCCTTTACCCATTATTAAAGCTTCCCTTTCTCCAGTCAAAATTTAGTATTTCTAGACAGTTTGTCTTTTTATAATTAACTGAAATTAGGACACAGTGAAAATGTCTTTTTAACTACTTATTAGTTCTATTTGAAATTACTGTCTTCCTTCCCATAATGAATCAAATTTCTAATGATTCTTCCTGCTTACTAATTTGCATTGCTGTCTGGTTGCCTTGCATTTAGTCAGCAGGAGTAAACTGCTAATAGATCACCAGGAATCTGTCAGGAGCATCAGTGTAGCAGTGTGAGTGCTGGCAGGGTATGGAAATACCTGGGAATGATGGGCTTGGTCCCATCCCCATTGGGGATTCCATCCCTGCTCAGAAATAAATGATTGGCATCTCAAAACCTTCAAGCAGAAGATGCAGTGACCTCCCTATGTAGGAACCCCCTGTTTTCTGCCTGTCTAAGAATGCTGCTCTCACCTTGCTGTCTACCAGTAAGCAGCAGAAATGTGTTTATTTTGGTAGTAAGTGTTTCCAGAAATGCCTGGTTTTTGCTGCTGTTTCCATTCACTGCATTCACAGAGGGTTCTCAGCTGAGCTGGAATGCTCTGCTTGGTTAACTGCAAAAATGACATTTGCAGCTAGTTCTGAAAAAACCCAGCTGGGAGTTGGACACTTCCTTTGGTAAGGACTTCCTGCTTACAGAAATAGTTCATTTTGTGGGTATTAAATATCAGACAAAAGATGAAGGGTGAAATGGTGAAATGCTGTATTCTTAACTTCCTTCCTGTGCTTATATTGCCAAAGACTTGGTCCAGTGGAAGGTGTCCCTGGACATGCCTGGGGGTTGAAGCTAGATGGTCTTTAACATCTCTTCCAACCCAAACCATTCTACAGTTCTGTGATTTTATGATTAATAATGGTTCATGCATTAAAGAAAATAAAATATGTTAAAATTATTTTATTTTTTTGGTAGAAGCCCAGAGACTGCGCAGAATTCAGAGGGATGATTCAGTCTTCATCCAATACATAATTAAACAAATTTAAAACAATAAATGGTCTTTAATCTTGGAAAAGACAATTAAAATTCTGAAAGAAGTAACAATAAAGTGTTTTTTTCTGGAGTAAGGATTCCCATCCTCTCTATGCATTTCCGATAAAGAATGAAGGGCTTAATGAATGTGGAGAAAAGAGAAAGAGGAAAAATCAATGATAACAAAGGTCTCTGTGTGATTGCACAGAATTTGCTGTCCAGTTGGGCTCTTGTAGCTGTGAAACATGGTGAACTGTAAGTATTTTGAATAATCTGAAGTTTCCAAAGTAGATACCAAAAAAAAAAAAATAAAATATTAAGAGATGCTAATCCTTATTTGGCTGCTTTATTTTCTGAAATGTCATACTTGGGGAAGAAGAGATTGTAGCACTCAAATGAACATAGAGCCATGGACAGGTTTGGGTTGGGAGGGACCTTGAAGCTCATCCCTTTCACCCCCTGCCGTGGGCAGGAACACCCAGGCCAGGCTGCTCCAAGCCCTGTCCAACATGAGCACTTCCCTCCATCCCCATCCAGGCCTGGACAGGTCTCCTTGGCTGCCACACCACCAGTGAACAAAGACATTTCAGTGTTTCCACCCATGTGCTTTTACCCCCTTAACCAAGTCTTAGACAATAGAATTAAAAACAATCCTTTGCTATTTCCATTGTTGCACGTATCACACAAATGTCAAAGCCTTAGCTTGTCATTGTTCCTTACAGTTTAATCTTGCTGTTGGCAATACCAGGGTGTAAAAAATATGAAAGCATATTGCAGTTTTACTCTTCAGATTTTTTCCCCATTTTTTTTCTCGCAGATCTCCAACACTGTTTGAAGTTTGGAATATGTTTTTTAAATCTGTGTGGTAGAAATGTTGGTGTGTCCTTCCCTTCCTAATTTTTGAGGCAGCCTGGCTGTTTGTTGTGTTGAAGGGAGGGAAAAGAGAGGGGACTTTGCCAAAGAATCTTCATAACCTGATTATAGAGATGATTGTTGTGCACTGCCTGCATTAGGGGAGCGTTAAACACTCATTAGGGCTCTGAAGTGTTATTCATTATGAACCTGGCTGCAGCTGGCATTCAACTTTTATCTTCCATGTTTTGATACAGTAATAAAAGTGTAAATTACAAATGGGAAGATTCTAAGAGCAAGAATAACAAACAGATAAGTATTTTACAGTCCCTTTCCCAGGCAAAATATTTTTGTTCTCTTTCCCTGTTCAGAGCCAGAAGCTAATCCTACCCAAGGCACTTTTGAAAGTGCTCGCAGAAGAGATTATTCCACAGGGACTCACCCTGCAGTTCCAGCTCAGAGCTAATGTGTAATATATGAAAGTGCTGAGGCTCCACTCAGCTGCACCGAGTGGCACCTGTCTGTGAGGAGGACAGGTGCATGATGGAGAGGATTTTTTTCTAAATCTGAGCCTCAGGTGACACATCTGGATCCTAACAGGGATGTCAGGGATCTGTTGTCACGTTAGTAATGCACCAGGGCTCTGGAGCCCTGCTCCACGTGTCCCTGCAGGATCCCACACTCAGGATCTCTCAGGATGTGAGATGTTTGTGGCTGGATGGAGCCTGTGAAAATGAAAACCCTTTTTTCACCCTTCTGCAGTTTTTCCTCTTGAGTCATGCTTCATGTCAGGTTCAAGATTATTTCAGGTTCTGTAAGTCCTGTAAGGAGTGAACTGCTTTGTGTTATTTTTAACAACGCAGGGATCTCCTAAGCCTCCTAAAACACCACCAGTGCTGACATACACCTTGTAAATGTGAAGTTACTACAAACCCAAGCATCTCAAGGCTGTTTTTATTCCAACACCTACTTGGCTGTTCAAAGGTCACTATGGGCTGTGCCTCTCTTGAGAAAAGCCTTGTGTGCTGGGTACACAACATTACACAGAGTTTTATTCAAGAGGTGCTGATAACAGACTTGATTTGCCGGTTTGCTGGATGCTGGATCATGTTTCCTGCTTTGCAGGCCCTTCAGAGTCGAAATTGGTCTCATTTACTTCAATTTAGATGTTAATGATCCTCTTTTTCTCAAAGCAAAGGGAAATATGTACAATAACTGAAAATAGAGATATATCCTCCTGACAATCCCAGTAATAACTTTTTGTCTAAAAATCCTTTTAAATACTTGTTTTACTACGTGGCATTTAACTATTTTTTTGTAGAAAACTTTTGAAAGGCATTGATCAGAGTTCCAGGCACAATTTGACAATATATGTACCTATATGAAGACAGTAAAGTGAATAAAAATTGTTTGCTTTTGTTGTTGTTAGGTTCTTTTTCTGGCTCTGTAACAGTTACAGAAACTCCCAAGTGCTTCACAACTTTTGGGTGTGGAAATGTCAATATTTTATCAAACAACCAGTGCAGTTTTATCATCTGCTTTATTTTGAAAACTTCATCCATCTGGGTTTTTATAACAGCACATTTTAAAACCCTTACATAAATACGTGCAAAATCTGCTTAAAACCCATGTGCCGCTAAGGTAGCGAGCGATGCTGAGCTTGATTTCCAGCTCAGTGTGTCCTTGGAGCAGAAACAATATGAATATGAGAATATGTGGTCCAAAGTGGTGGGTAAAAGAAGAAATGTGTGCTTGGGGATGGCAGGACACACGGTGGCTGGTTCCTCAGCACTGCCTGGGGCTGCAGGCAGCGAGAGAACACGGCAGGGACCTGCAGAGCTCTGCTTCTGCCACACTGCGAGCTGGGGACACAGAGCTGGGGACACAGAGCTGGGGGTCACAGAGCAGGGGACACAGAGCTGGGGACACAGAGCTGGGGACACAGAGCTGGGGACACAGAGCTGGGGACACAGAGCTGGGGGTCACAGAGCTGGGGGTCACAGAGCTGGGGACACAGAGCAGGGGACACAGAGCAGGGGACACAGAGCAGGGGTCACAGAGCT